>NC_060210.1:140452500-140752500 GCF_021130785.1 Homalodisca vitripennis | reverse complement strand
GAACCATATCATTCAGGTTATATGAAAATAGTATTTCATGCCAGGAAATATAGGAAGTATCGAAAAGTAGAAGGTCAAGATCAATGTTTTAATAGTTTCTATGTTTAATGAACTTTGAAGTGGGTTTGGGAAGAACAATTTTGTAGATGAAGAATATCAAATAATGTTTTGAAAGTTCCGAGGCAGGAAGTTGTCCTTGGCGCAATGAGGATCGGATCACTAACAGCAATTATGTCCAGCCAGGTGTCGGCAGCATCAGTATGATGAGTGACAGGAACTGGTAGTATCGTCATATTAAATGGAAAAAAATCTGATAAAAAGGTTTTATTGTACCATTAATTAATGGTCAGACAATAAATAAATTTCAATAAATCTTCTAAAGTTTTCTTCGTTTATAGATTGATTAGGTTACATTTTTATAATTTAAAATTCATAAATGTTTTTGTTATGAATAAATATTATACAAAATTGAGCACCCAATGAATTTTAACCACTAGTTGATACTTTGTGCAAGTGTGTTACAATTACGTAAAAATGCATATTGAAATTAGCATAGCATCTTTCCGTCCATTAACCTTTATTACTATATTTCTGCCAATTTGTCTAAAGCTAACTTTGATATTTTAACAAGCACGACATGACTTGCCTCCTTTATTATAGTCCTATGATATACTTCGCTAAACATATGTACGAAAAGATAGAACACTGAACAATGGATGACGGAAACACTAGTAGTACAATAGCCTTTGTCATCCGACACTTTATGGCCAACCGCTTTGTTGTCACTTTGTTTTCCGTATTGGTTGATTAATTCCCGACTAGGCGATAATTCTCCCTTTCACGGCCAGGTACCTCGACCGCTCTCATAGATCATCGTTATTCCTGCAGAATAAACTTTGTTATGCTGAGATAATGTATGTAAGTACATGCAAACAGAACCTATTTAATTGTGTAAGTATAACAAATACCTGTGTAATTAAAAATTGTACTCATAATCAAGTAATCAGGACGTGATAAATAGTTAGTTTTTCAGTATAAAATCGTTATTCAAAGTATAGACCATAAATATAAGGTAATCAGTCCGACCGTGAGGCGGTTATAAAGCGGCTATCTTTATATTAATCAGATAGGAACATTGCTAAACGCATTTGAGAGCATTTCAATGCATATTTAAAAAAATAAGATAACGCTTATAATTCTAAAACCAAAAGTTAAAAATGATTTAGAAAATTAACTTAATTCTTATGGGGTAGACTCCAGTTACTTTACTACAGCTTTTCATTTACTTCGCAGAAAAATGAGGGAGGCAGTGTAAACTAAATGACTATAGATTTTAGTACATCTGATATATAGTGTATACTGGTTATGAGGGAGTGCAGATCTGCAGACTTAAGGAGTGTAGAATGAAGTGGCGTGTAGTAGAAGTGCGGAATACGAGAATCAGCACAGCACAACCTGAAAGAGGCTGCTTACACTACAGCTCGGCTGACATCGACTCTAAAATTGGTCTCTGCTAAAATTGGTACATGGAAGTAACTTTTATGTCGTAGAATTGCAGAAGAGAAGTTCATGTGTGAGTGAGATTGGATTGTGGCTTTAATGGAAATGAATTTTAAAGAAGAAGCGGGTATTTAACATGAAGTGGTGAATAAGCGAAGAGATCATTGACTACAGCGTTAATATCAGCATGGTTATCAGGGCAAACTTAATGCCTTCCATTAAATATAGATCTGCAACAAATTACATTGCACAGTTGATAAAAATTAGGAATTAATACAGTATTTGGTTACAAATGTTTACTTAAAATTAATATGTATTAAAAAAAAAAAAAATACATCGCCTACAATTTGGGAAAGGGGTAAAATATTTAAATATATAAATGTATATAATTTTACTTTAATTAATTCATAAAAAAGATCTATAAATCGTTTTGCGAACGTGTAACCACAATCTATAATTGAAATGTTAGCACGTTTGACGATTTTCGTTATGTTGACCATTCATGTGTGATTTGTTTTTCATTTATGTACTAGTTATACTCTCATTGCACTTGCTGAACCAAATCGAAAAAGAAGAGATTGTGTTTAGGAGAAAATAAGTTATAAGTATATAACTCTACAATAATTGAGGGCAAGATAGCATACAATTAGAGAGTTGGTTGAAAAGTTGCACCTCAGATCTTAGTAACAATTAAAATTTTCAAATATCTACAAATTTTTTCGTAGATTTAAAGTTTCTTCTTCAAAATAGAAATATATTTTCTAATCTGGGTATAAATTTGTAAAGATTTGAAATATTTAAAACCTATAACCAATTGTTTTTTCAACAGCTTTCAAAAGACGAGAAACGAAAAATATTAGGAGAATACTTTATCTATCCAAGGAGCAGAATGTAGGGGTTGGTATATCAAATATTGTAAATGAACCTCCATATGTCCACTTCTCTTCGTCGTACGATGACTTTGGAGGTCTTTTCTCAACACAGACGTTCCACAGACCCAGCACATATTTTACATACACTAACATAAACTGTTGGTTGCTACATATTTCCATGATTTCAATTAGGTAGAGATAGTAAATTTGATTAACCAATTGATTAATCTGTTTGCCGATTAAAAAACGAGGCTCAGCTTGTTTTCCCACCAATTCAGACTGATTTACACTTGACGAACGTAAAATTTTCCCATACTAACTCCTTGAATGTAAAGCTGTCATATTGGAAAGTGCAAAAATTTAACAATATACGGGATAAAGGAATAATATAGTTAGTGATATTGAGGAGTTGGATCGGATTCTGTGGTATGAATCAGAGGCATTACTCCTACCACAATCATATTGATAAATGAGGTCAATTGATAACTATTCATTATATCTTTTTCCCAGCATCCTTTTCCTATGTATTCATCAGGGGCATCTTTCATTCGTCCTCTGGTATGCAAGGACCTGTGAGTACGTCCTGGTTGTCAAAATCAATCCCAATTCTGCACTTAGTCTTGGTAGCGTTATACAGGATGAGTACACATACACACCCGTGCAGGATGTGTAACGATGATAGAAAGTAAAATTTACAGTTTTCGTTTCTCTACAATACCCAACTTTATCCCATAGAAATTTGTAAACTTATTTTTAAAGTTTTACTTACAGTGTCAAAATTTTGGAGGTGTGGGTAATTGTTTTAGAAGTTTTGGAATGAAAATTATTACTCGTGTGATACATAATTTTTATATCTCATAAAGCAGAACATTTGGAAAAAATAAAATAAAAGAATTCTTAACCAGATGCGCTAAACCTGTTCAAGAAGAGAAAATTCGTTATTCTTACTGCAATATAATAGGTACCAGCGTTGTTGTTATCGAAATCTTTAACAAAATCCAAAGTAAAATATAGCGATTATCTAAACCACGAAATAATAAATTCACACATTTAATCATAATACATTTAATAAAAATATCCTTTATCTGATTATAATTTAATACACTTTTTAAAAAGAAAAATAACAACTAAGGAATGAATTATATGCACAAGAAAAGAGTAACGCAGGGAGTTGGGCAGGAGCGCCGCAGTAATTATTCATTGGCACTATATGGCTTTTGTCATTTAGATTGAAGAGCGTTGTAAAACAACCTTCAAATTGTAACTAATCCTGTTTCTTTTTATCCTCTTCATTTTATTGAACTTGTACAAATTGATAGTACAATTGAATTTTTATTGAAATCGATTACTTTCTTCTTTCAAAGGCAGTCAGGTTTATATTAAAAATTGCTAATAAGCTTAATTTCTTGGGAATTCTTTTCTTATTAAATCTAGAAAAGAAAAGAAAGAAAAGATAGCCATTTTAGACCACGTATACTAGGTAAGATTACAAATGTGACATACCTAACATATTTTGAAAGGTCAATTATAGTTTTTTTATAACAATAGGATTTTTCAAGTGAATTAAATCACATACCATTAGATTCACTTGAACGCGGTGAATATTTAGTATTAATATATAACTTATTTCCTAATCTGATTAGTTTATACCTTAAATCATCTTGTAAGTGTATTAAAACTTGGTATGTTTTTCAGTTTGTAAACTGCTTCACACGGTTGACATATACGAAGGCTCAACAGTTATAAAATATGTTTGTTACAGCAGTCATAAAAGTTAAAATGCGAGATTAACAATATCTAACATCCCAAATCATCTATCTCATGACTCTCAGACGTTGACGATAAGTGCATTAGTTCGTAGTTCCTTCGTATTAAATTTGTTAACAGTAAATAAATTTAATATTTATATTTTAAATATGTATCGCGATAACATTCTTTGTTAAACAGTGTATTATTTCACGCGTAAGAAATAATAAAACACAACTTTTGTATCAGTATATAGATTTTTAATTAGAGTGTCGACGTAAAAAAAGATAAACGAAGGAGAAAAGGCTAAAATTAAGATCACGTCGGCCGATAACTGCTAGGACGTGTGGGGCATACACTACGTTGCTGAAAGTGAGAACTGGGTAATTACATTTTAAACCTCAGAGAATAATATCTAATCCCGTACATGATTGGGATCGATAAACTTTAGGTAATAGATGGTTAGTTTTAACTAAATTAATGAGGAGGCAAACTGTTGTTATCTTGAATAGACTGTATTAATGATCGCAAAATAATGAAATACATAGAGCAGATAAACTGGTTGCAGGTCTGACTTTCACCATACATTATAACACTCTGTAGCAGTTTTTATGTGAATTCAGTTCCTATTATTTTCTTATACGGATATGGTTATCTTACTTATACTATTGTTACGTTTTCATTTAGCGTAAACATGGCATGTAAGGTGCCAAACAAAGTCTGGTATTTCACTTTTAAAATTTTTTTAGTGTGTACGGAATACTATACAACATGCAGTTCTAGTTGAAAGGGTGGATTAACCATTTTGGATATAGCTGAGTGTTAATTTAAGAACTTATAACTTAAGTACGTGATGGCGTGGGGAGAACTGCAACCTTTATTAGTTTAACAAATACTGAAAGAAAACGTTTCGTAACACTCCCTCTTTACCTTCCTACGTCAATTCTCTCACCCTTAAACAGTCAGGTACTTGAATGCTATCAAAGTTCTCTCTGAGGCATTTCATACACCTCATTCTTGACTATTCATAAACATCGGCACTTTCTAAAAACATTCATAATGCAATCTCCGATAATTTTCAACCTAATAAACACGATTTACAATTATTTTAAGTAAAAAAATAAAAATCTCAGAAACGTGATACGTATTGAATAGAGTTTAATAGTTGGAGGAGGAGGCATGGAATAATTCTAATAAATAATCACATTGTTTGAGATTAGATCTCCATTGGTTGGTTGCCATATTACTCATTTACATCTGGTAGATATTGACCAATAGTACCAGATTAAAATGCATTCGAGGCTTCGGGATCCGTGAGAGGCTTCGAGTGCATATAAGTTCCTGGAATATGTGATAAGGCCTACCTTCACCACATATTTTGTTTATAGATTTCTTTGTTCTTCGTTTTCTTGTTGCCAATATGGTTTCCCTTAATACCAACGTAAAAAAGACAGTTTTTGGCAGAAAGTAAAAATGTGACTCTCAATTAACCGATGTATACAATTTTCAATGCCGATGTACAGATAGCAGATTTGGAGTTTTGCAATAAATTTTAACACTCTGTATCAACCCGCTTGACAAATAGAAGGCAAACACTCTGATAGAATGTTGTTCATTACAAACTGGCGGGACATGTTTTACTCAACACCTAGCTAAAATAATTTTGAGAAAATGATAGCATGCCTTTCCTCTTGTATTTACATAATTGCTAATTAAAGTAAATGCACTTATTAGCTGGAAGTCAAGATTCAAAAATGGTCTACGATTCCAGGTAACAGCACCTGGAGCAATTAACGTTCATGATTACAAAATTGGCATTATTTAAAATTAAATTGCGTACAAAATACCATAGATTTTGGATAGAAAATGGGCTTCAGAATAATTTCACTAGCGAATCGTTTTTGCTCTTCTCTCAGAATTTGAACAATTGAATTTCTCCACGGGAAGAAAAGTATCAAACTTAAGTCCAACTGAAAACCTAAACACACAGAGAACTATACCCAAGCACAATATTTGTAGGAGAAATAATCTTTTTAAATTACGTTACGTAAATACCTAACTAACTGTTGTGGTAAACAATGCTGATTTTAATGATAAATTATTCATAAGAGCTCGAAGCTAATCAAATTTTAATTGGCATTTAAGGGCAAGGGGCGAGGATCTGAACGATGAATAATGGTAAGCCGATGGTTATCTTCACTAATTGGTAATAAATATGCAAGTATCAATCCCTCCGATTGTCGATTACACTGCAGCCTACCGTCACCCTGCTGGATTTATTGCAACGAAAGTCTCATTAATTTAGACTCGCTTAATTTAATTAGTACTGAGGATGTATAGCCAATTCCACAATCTGTGATTGTCAAAATAAATAAAAATAAATAAATAAATAAATCTTTATTTTTGCCAAAAAAACAAGTACAAAACAGTACATTTTCGTATACAAGTACACAACACAGTTTTTTACAATACCATGAGTTCAAAATATAACAATAAAAAGGTAGAATAAATTAACACAATAACAATATAAATAAATATAAGGCAAAAATAAATAGGAATCCCCTAGGCAAAGCCTGAGCTGGGATCTCCATCACTTGTTTTTAAAAAACAAAAAGAATGAAACGGCTAGCAGCGAAACGTAACACATAGTTTAAAAATTACGTATGAAAAGGAGATTGATTAAAAAAACATACTGTGCCATTGAATGGAAATTATTTCTTTGTAACTTCAATGGTAAAACATCTCCTTCACACCAACATACCCAAGTAATTATATTTACAATTCAAAAGAAATAAAAAGACACTAAAGAGATAGTGACAAAATACCAGTAAGCAAACAAATAGATGTACCAAAAACACATAGGAAATTCAGGCAAGAAGTAAGTGCAAGCGATTCAAAATGTTCAAGACTCAACCTACTTTACTATTTTTAATATTTTATCGACAGCTTCTTGGTTCAAAAAGCCATTTTTCAATTTTTTTCAAAAACTCTCTCTGTGTTGTGAAGTCGCCAATTTTTATAAACTAATTATGTTAAATAATCGTGGTGCAAAACTACTGTAAAATATTTGATGTATATTTAAATTTGATTTAGGCACACTAACGACTTGGTACCGCCTAAGATTGTAACTAGGCTGTCTTGTTATTGAAAAAGCAGAGCTTCTAATGTAATACATTTTTAGTACTTTAAAAATGTATAAATACCGTAGAGGAAGAATTTTCATCTCAACAAACAGTGGCCAAGTATGTTCAAACCTTGTCTTTTTTCGAAATAAGTCTGATGAATCTTTTTTGAAAAATTACTATCGGATATAAGGTAGTACTGTATGTCCCACCCCAGCATGTGATACCATAGCTTATCCTGGATCCTACAAGAGCGTGATATACATTGACTAAAATTTTGTTAGACCCACACAACTGATTTAATAGGTAAAACTTTCTCAAACTGAAATAAAGCTCTTTTTTAATTTTGAAATATGGTTTTTTCCAGGTCAATTGATAATCAATGATTAAACCTAAATATTTCATATTATTGACTTGCTGTAATTCCAAACAGTCACAATCAGGAACAAGCGGAACAAGGCATTTAGTTTCATGAAATTTAAGTGGGAAATTAAATTTGGAGTCGAATCTCAGACTGAATAACATGAACTTAGTTTTTTTCGCTTAATATCATAAAGTTTTTGTCAAACCATAACCTTAGGAAAAATAAATCTTTTGACATTGATTGGTAAAGCGAATTTAAGTCATGGTTTGTATAAACAAAAGCAGTGTCATCGGCAAACGCAACCAATTTACCATTAAAACAACCATTACAAAGATCATTGACATAAATTAAAAAAAGTAATTGGTCCCAAAACAGAACCCTGCGGAACACCAAATTCAATTTTCCCTGGATCTCCCATGACGCCACCAATGTTTACCCTTTGTTCTCTCCCCGTGAGATAACTAGAAAACCAGTCAAGTGGTAAACCTCTAATACCAGCCAGCCATAACTTATGAAGTAAAATTCATGATCAATCGTGTCGAAAGCTTTTGTAATATCAATGAACAATGCAGATACCTTTTTACTATTATTAATTGGCTCGTAAACTGATTCCATGAATGAAAGTAAGGCATCCACAGTAGACATACCCTCTCGAAAAACCCAAACTGATTATTACTAAAGAATTTGTTTTTATATTAAGAAATGAAAGTAACTGCTTTTTAACAACCTTTTCCAATATTTTTGAAAAAACTGAGAGCAAAGAAATTGGTCGGTAACAGTTTGGCTGTGTAGGGTCCCCACGCCTTGAAGATTGGAACTACTATTGAGCACTTTTTTAAGCATCTAGGAAATTCCCCTGTCATAAGACTGAAGTTATAGAGATATGGTTAATATCGGAATAATACTGGGAGCTATTTTTTTTATCATCGTTGGACTGACCTTGTCAAATCCTGGTGATTTGTTGTTTTTCAGACTAGAAATAAATGAAGAAACATCCTCACTTAAAATAGGTTGCATAAAAAAAAGATTTAAGATTGGATGCGTTGATTGAATACGTTATCGAAAACCGTGTGCTGCGCTAGATTCGATTGATCTATTTTGACCTCTCAATTTCCGAGGGGCATTTTAAAAAATGTGAATTGAATTCATTGGCGATAAGTTTAGAGGTTCGTGTATAATACAAGATTCCCCAACGACCTCCCTTATTACAGTATTTTTTGTATTTTCACCAATTAGTTCGTTAACTATTTTTCCATTGTGACTTAACATCATTGATCGAACCCTCAAACCTATCTCTAAAAAAAATGACTCCTTTGAACTTTTTAATTCTAAATTTAATTGATTTCGAAAATTAGTGTAATACTGTTTAAGTTTTACATTATTTGGATTTTTTCATCAATAACTTGTAAATTTTTTTTCTCTTTTGAAGCTTAAATGATAGCCTGTCAGTAGTCCAAGGTTTTAATTTATGCACCTGTTTACTTTTATTAGAACGTACATCAAACTTGCATTTACCTATACTTAGTTCTAATACATCAATAAAGCATTGGAAAGCATCAGACACAGTATTTTTTTCATATACACAAGCCCAATCTACATTAATAAGTTCAGCAGTAAGTTTTTCCAAATCAATCTGGCTATAGTACTCTTCAGTATCTTTAATTATTGGACTGCAAAAAGTGAATTGAAAACAGAACAGTAGAATGATCAGTTAAATTATAATGGAAAACATTAGCTTTGAAGTCAAACTGAAGATTGTCCTTTTTAAAAGAACCGTACAAAAACATGATCTAAACATGTAGACGAATTTCCCTTTAATTCTAGTGGGTTCATTAACTAAATTTAACATTCCCTTGCTGCTCAAAAGGCTCAAATAATTATCGCTCTCAGCTGACTGACCTCAATTATATCTAAATTCATATCACCTACCAAAACAATATTACGATTTCCTAGACCCGTTAATACATCCTCAATATCATCAATGAATGCGGAGCGCAAGGCAGAGTGGAGACGGTTAGACTGCGATCAGTGTAAAGCGCTCAAGGTCACTGACTCTGACGTCTAGCTGCAGAACATCAGCTGATCTAATATCATCTCTCTCTCACTCACACCGCTACACTGATAACAGTCGCGGACGTACACTATGGTACCTCCCGCCCTGTACTCCTCATTACAATTAGCAAAAGCATTGTAGCCAGAAATTTTATAATAAATTCAATTCAGCTTTACTAATCCATGTCTCAGTTAAAACTATTATATCAGGAAATAATCGAGCAGATTCTAATTCACTTAAAAAATAAATTAAAATTCTGCCTTACGCTTCTAATATTTTGATTTAAAACTACTATACTATTAGTGTTATTAATATTTCACAACAAAAAAAAAGTGTCGGATTGATAAACTAATACTAGCCTAAATATACAATTTTCTAACCTCATTTCCACAAACTGTAGTTCACAATTTATCCAGGTCCGCCAGCGAAGTTACAACTTTCACAGGTTCTCCCTCCGCCTTCCTCATTAATATCTTGCCTCCTCTGATCCATAGATACGTGTAATGTTTTTCACTTTTCTTTTCCCCCGGGCTGTCATTATTGACTGTGGATGTGGAATATTTCTAAGATAAATTAGAGATTAATTTGACCTGTTTTTATATTGCAACAGCAATCTCTTATACAATTAGTATGAACTTTAGGCCCCGATTTGATACAGATTTAAATTCAAGCGTGCCTTTAAATGTTGTAATGTACGATCATGCTAGTTATTTCCATTACCGAAGAAGTTAATGTACTAAAATCAACTAAGCATAAGAAAATACTTAGTGCTTCCTGATAAGAGGTAGCGCAAAAGTCCTGTACTGTTTGTTCAAAAATGCAGCAGCTTACACTTTAGCAAAGCAGGCTGGGACTTCTTGGTGTCATCGTTTGTACTTGACGTTTAGGGACAGCCCGTGTCACCATGCAGGGAGGCATATTGCACTCACCTATGACGATGAATAATATGGGCTCATAAAATGGCAACACTAACATAAGAGGGTGGTAACTTGCGTTGAAGCCGCAGCAGAAACCTTAGCTACTAATGCAGTGTAATGTCTTCATTTGCCCACCACCTTACCAACGATCTACCGTTGTTAAATGCTCTACAAAAGATGCAAAAAATCATTCTTGTACCTCCTGGTCAATAAAACCAATGACATATGGTGCTCCGAGATTGAATCAGGGGCACATGCCGCCTGGTCACGGCCAAGTTGTATAGACATCTACCTTATACATCTTAGTCCCGGCAGCAGTCACAGTAAGGCATTGCATAACTATTGACTTTTCAGTCAATGTGCCCAGAGGCCTGGGTAGTTTATATATGCCACCGAGCTCCATACTAACACTTTTTGGGAAAAGGTTAGATATCAATCGTGCATCGGAAAAACGCCTAAATACCTCATAATCTAATAAGTAGTACTCAAAAGTGGATTAACGAGATTCCTTATGGCTCTATATATTATCTAGCTAAACAACAGCCCAGATAACAGGATTAGAAAAATTATCAGGGAAAGAAAATTATGTTCAGCTTGACTATGCTCTCACTGTTGGAACACAGAAGTTGGAGATTGGGGAACTCTTGTTGCCGGTTGTGTGCCACTACTCCACAACCTCAGCACACCAATATAAAATTAAAAGGTTTTTGTGTTTTTTATTTTTGTATTATTTGGCGTTTTTTAATAAACTCGTTAACATGTATTAAATAAATATCCTCTGATATAGCTAAAATTAGTAATGTTAATTTAGATAAATCCAAATAATGTACCAGAATACATTTAACACGGTTCCAATATAACCCTAACAAGAAAAGCTAGTTCGCTTTGCATGACGTAATTATAAAACACTTTACTCAATATTTAATCGTCTTTTGTAAAATAAAGTATACCTATGACAGATCCATGGTTATCTAGTTTACTACGAGTTTCCGGTTGAATACATTTCAAGACGCTGAAAAAAATAGCATAACAGAATCGTGCAGCGTTGAAGGTAAATACAGTTTTTAACGAGGTGTATTTTACTGCTACTCGACCCATAAAGCGTAATAACATGAGACCCATAAAAATACCTTTTAAATTAAGTTTCGTACGTAGCATACTTAAAAACATTATTATTTTATATCAGTAAATACTCTTTTAATAAATATATGTACTATATATTAAACGATACTACTATATACAGATAACTTTAATTTTGAATCAATTCAAGGTATAATTCATTAATACATATTAATTTGAGAAGCATTATATATTTAATACACATTTTCCATATATTAATTTTAAGGTAACATTAATACCGGTCTCTCATAAATGCTACATAGGTATTTTTATGCAAATTAGTTTTCTAAAGAAGACGAATAAATCAAGAAAGCAATTTCGGGCCTGACAAACTGCCACTTAGTCGACAGTGATGCTTAGAGTCAAACTTTGGCATTGATTCTCGTTAATAACGCTATATTACTGTAAGTTTTATTCCAGCCCTGTATCCCGTGTATTTCTTATTTACCATAGAAACTATAGAACTATAAAATTTTTAACTCTCATTGTTTAAACACATTCGGTACCTAAGGTTACAGTGGTAGTGTTTGGTGTCACACCTAGTAATAGATACCGTGACTCTCGATAGCCAAAGTGTTTAGTAGATGGGTAGTCTTAAACCAGCCGAAACCCCTTCTTGCTGTTCATCGTAGTCCCATCTATAGATGATCTCCTATATAAAATGCTCAGTTAACAACATAGTGATTTGAACTAATATAAACTCGTGGAGAAATGGTATTCTCTGTATTTAATTTTTTGTAAAGATAAGTTTCTACTGATCTGATTATCCTGACCCAAATTTCTCTAAGTGAATATGTAGTATTAATTTTCGAACTTTTAAATTGGTTCTCGGTAGGTGATAGAAACGCAAACCATACACATTAATTTTGCTGCTAAACGATGAGACTATTATGGGTACTTTAATGCAAAAAAGTATATAACCAAAATGCAAGAGACAACAATTGAACAGTTTTTATTCTTTTAAAGCTGAATAAAAGATAATTATTCTTAATTTCAAACTTCACAAAAACATTAAAGTCAGAGATAATGATTACGAAAGCATAGCATTCGTGTAAATTTCGGGCTGAGAATATATTCTCATTAGCATATAACAGTTTTGTGTTACAAATGTGAGTAAATCTTTCAAAACAATGGCTTAGCTTCAGATAGTGGAGGAAATGTTTGGTAAGCTACTTGGTAGTGTTCTTGAGTTTCAAATGCATTTTAAAACTCTATAATATAAGTTTTACTACCCTTACAGGTAAAACTAATGGGGGGGGGGGTGGGGGGGGGGGGGGGTGGGGGGGGGGGGGGGTGGGGGGGGGGGGGGGTGGGGGGGGGGGGGGGTGGGGGGGGGGGGGGGTGGGGGGGATGCAAAATATTAATAAAATACATTAAATTACATATGTACTGTGTTAGCAGGATAGTAGGAAAACAATAAATATAGTTATAATACAAACAAAAAATAAACAAATAATCTATGAACAAGAAGTTTCATCAGGCAATATAAATTTAACTATTCAAATAAATATTATAAGCTGCATAAATAATATGCAAGATTTGCGCCAACCGAGTGATAGTAAAAACTACAATAAATATAAGTCATGGGATAGACTATGTATTATATAAATATTGAATAAAGGATTAATGTTAATTATTGTATGGTAGTTAGTGGTAATTCTTTTGAATCTTACAGCACTATCAGTAAAAAGCTTCACAGAAGCAGCCACTATATTGTAGATCGAATCTGCCTTATGGCGTCTGGGAAAAGATTTTCACCGACCGAGTAGTGTGACCTGTTCTAAGATAAAATTAAAACTTCACAATTTCTATTCTTAATAAATACTACTCTTTTATTTAGATAAAACCACATGTGATAAGTTGTGTATGTATAGGTTATACAACTCATCACAAGGGTATGCTAAGGACAGTGTGTACCAAATTTGAAGAGATTTGGTTAAAGGAGTAACTAATCACGTTAAAGTATCGACCAGAGAAGTGAGGTAGAGCGTCTATAAATAGCCACTGACTCACGGTTCACTACCTTCGCCAAAGTACCGGCCAGTTTAATGGTAAAAAAGGGGTATTGAACACCAATCAGTCTCTCTTAATACAGTCTAAAAAACATCAGGTAAACCTGTAGCTTCTTGTTTTCTAACATAATATCTAATATGACATCGATTACGTGCTCCAAAAGGAATATTCTCAGCGTTGTTCAATATAATCAACTAAAATTTGCCTAAAAATACATTTTTAATTTAAGTGTTTTGGTAGGTTCTATAAACATATAAAATTATATAATAAGTTAAATAGCTCTTACTATGCCAATAATTTTTAATTCGTTTCGTATTTACGCTAAGAATAAAAATTTACGTATTTGTGACTTTCAAGAAATATTAGAGAGTTTTGTTACTTTAAATGTTTAAAAGCTGTAAGGATATAATAAAACACAAATAAAGTGAGTGATGTATGAAAGAGGATGTGCAATAAAAGGTTACTGCTCGCAAAAAGTATTTGCGTACTTTATTGTAGCTGTGATGCCTCTGAAACGAATTTAGTTTTTATATGCATCAAATTCCGAGAGCTTGATTTTCATAACTTCTTCATAGTCTTTTAGAAAATAACACAAAACACACAAACAACGTCAGCAATCAAACCGTTAATCACATAGTGACTGTTGTTACCCTTCGTTGCGAGAATGAACGTATGAAATTTTAGCTGTTCTCCTATTTACTCGTATATAGTTTGTCATATTTTTATTTACGAATACCACGAGTTTGTGTTTTCTTTCTTATTATTTTCCTGACAAAGTCTGTTTGCATGTAAAAAATCACGAATTACTTTATTAATAAAAATTAGATTTGTACACAGAAAATGTTCAAACTCAATAACTTTATTATTAAATTATATTAAAGGGAACTCATACATTTAATAGTTGAACGTAAAGGTATATTAATCTTATAATTATATATATATATATATATATATATATATATATATATATATATATATGTTAGTTTGGTTAGTTTGGTTATTTAAACACATATGTGAAAGAAACGGCCAAATACAAAATAATTGAATCGTAACAAGTGAGGGCTCTGTGGTGTAATGGTAGCACATTCACCCGGCAAGTGAGAGATCCGGGTTCGACTCCCGGCGGAGCAAGTACTTTTTGCGATTCAATATTTATTGAAATTATATATATATATATATATATATATATATATATATATATATATATATATATATATACATTACTGTAATATATATTACAGCAATAAATATGTCAGTTGAATAGTTCATTTCATTTTGTACAAACAGTTAGGTTTTGTTATAAATATCTCAAAAATGGTTGAAGAAACACATTTTGCCAGGTTTATAGTCAAATAATATACATGTATATATCAGGTTAAGCTTTAATATTGGTAATGTCTTTATATTATATTTTCTAGAGTAAGCGCTTGACTACTAGAAGTCTCTCCCAATTTAATTTATGTAATATAGTAAAAAAAAAAACTTAATGAAGTATATTATGAGTAAAAATCTATTATTTTTGGTAATTTTTGTTTGGACAATGTGTGATTATTAAATCCTAAAGGTTTTGGTGCTCCCGCATATTTATCAAGTAACAAACGCGATTCCCCCCAATTCTTTGATCATTAAAAGTGTTGTTTCACAAATTTGTAATACTTGCTGCTCTGTAATAAAAGTTATGTAAGCACTTCTTTTTATTTATGCAGAACATTTTTAGTTATCTAAACATTTTTGATATACTTTAAAACCCCCCAGAATATAGAAAATACAAAATTTTGATGAATGTCAGTACAATATAATAGTAAAACTCCTATAACGAATCGAACGTAATTGGTATAACTTATTGGATTAGTTATTTTGATAACTTCAAACTCTAAACACTATTTCATTTGAAACAATCACTACCGGTAATTATTAAAAATATTTTATAATTGTTGGAGTTGAATAACTGAATAATATATCACAGGACACAGAATATTGAATTTGCATTTTTTTATAACAATTAAATATAAATCTCCTATTAAAAATACTGTAACAAAAAATAACCTTAATTTTTAGGAAGAATTCAAAGCTAAGTAAATGTATTAATGCGTAGGAATTTTGTGGATACTATTATTTTAACGGCTCAAAATATTAATTTTTCTTATTTAGAGTTAGTAAAATTAAGAAAAGAAACTTATAAAAAATGAGATAGGGATATTTGTTATTGAGTTAGTACTTGGTAATGAGCCAAAACCATTCCTACTCTGCTGTGCCATGTTCATCAACAAGTCACGTAGCATGTATTATGTTCCGTGTTCTGTATTGCACGCTACACATGGCATATGAGGTCTACATGAAATGTAAAAACTTTAACAACAAAATACCTAAGATGAAATGTTTTCCTTGCTTCTATGAAGCCACCATGTATGCAAAACATATTAAATATATTTAGATATAAATGTATATTCATGTATTAGATAGATTGTTATGATATTGTATTAAAAATGTGTATGTTTTGTAAGTTGTATTTATATTACATATATGGAGTGTTCTGGGATTATTTAATCAATACATTTTCTAACAAAAAAAGATTTTGCACGTAAATCAGGCGATTTTCAGGTAGATTGGTTCACACCTCTTCAGTGATAAACTTATCAAGAATGTTAAACACGTTGACTATTATCGCAAACATAAATATAAAGCTTATACGAGATTTGTGATTTTTTCTAAAGAGAGAAAATGAAAATAACTGATGGTAAGTCCGATTTATGAGTTGGATGTGAAAGGAAGAAATATTATCGGGCTGAATTGTTCAATGTTCAGTAGAAACATTCTTTGATCTGGCAATTTTTAAGAAACCTTTTGCTTCATGTGTGTCACGTAGTATATTTATTGTTCGATGTCTGGACACAGAATGTCTACGATATATGATCACCTGAAGGATTAGTATTCAGCTTCAACTAACTACCTTAATTACGCCATATGCGCTGACTTTTATTAACATAGAAGTTTATTGTATAAAGTAGTGTGAATTGAAATATATTGGTCTTATTCAATATTAGTCAAAAATGTCATGTTTGAGTTGTACTACTAATCAGATTATTATTATTAATGAATGCTTACTTCCATTAATTAAAAACATGTTTTAGGATACTGTATATGAACATTCATGTTTGAAACAACTAATTAAAAAGAAAGATTGTCGAGCGAATAATTAAATAGTTATTTAAATTTAAGGAATACTAGAATTTGTTAGAAATCTACATTAAAACGGTGTTTGAATAATTTAGAAGAGGTCAATACTTCACTATAGTTACTGTATTGTTTACTAGCATAGCAAGATATGTGTACCGAAGTTATGAACAATATTAGATAAAACTCTCTTTTGCTCGCATAAAGTACAGTAATCCACTTTGATCTTACGTTATCCTCTCCTCTTTAGCGAAGGTAAAACCTACCAAGCCGCACGATACGACAGGATTTACGCTACTATTAAACTATGTATCAGTGTTCAGTTGGATCCTTACTTGTATTAAGTTGTTTCTTAACATATTGTACAAAGAATTTGTGGTTTTCTAACCTATAAATTCCTTTAAATATTGCCATTATATCGTTAAAAGTGCCTTCATGAACATTAACGATTACCAGTTCATCAGTTTAAATCATGACATTCTTACCTATTTTTATTAAACTTAGGCATTACTACGCAACACACAACTTTGTGCGATTTTTTTATACGTAGGATAATATACATATACCTCAGTTGGGTTACACAACAATCTATCCCGTTTAATATAGATGAAGGGTTATTTTCACTCTCTTATAAGATGCATAAAAGCGGAAACTGAAATGGAACTTGGCCCAATATTCATATGAAATAAACCCTTCCCGCCATTGCTATATTATTTGTACAAAAAGTGTGTTATGGCTGTCATAAGCAGTACAAAAGTAAAATATACACGAATATGAAACAAAAGCACTCTTGTGGGAAACCGCTGTCAAAGTTTCATAACTGGCTCGTTTCCAAACCTCGGATTAACCTGCCACTCAGGATATATTTCAGTGACAATGCGAGAGTATGGGAGGGAGAAATGTTCAACTTATTATCTACGACTGGTTTTATTACACAAAGTTTTTTCTTGACATTCACAGTCTAAAATGTGTTATTCCATTTAAACATGTTCATCCGCACCAACTGTGTTTAATCTAAAATTGTGACAACAATATTGAACGTTTTTATAAAAGAGAACTATTATAATTACAGTCAGGACCACACTCTTTACATTAATTACAGTTGAAAAAAGGTGAACATTCTTTATTTATATTTTACTATTATAATGGATGATGTGAAAACGATAACATGTTTTAGTACATTTGCCATTGTTATAGTTAAAATTTTTTTTTAATTAAATTTCAATCACAGGAACCTCTCGTTTTCATGTGTCAGCAAACGCTTTAATATATAGTGTAAGGTTGGATTTCACAATAACCAAGGTGTGTAGCGATTATTATCGGTAAAAGTTGTACTTCAAAGAACTCATACCTGAGATTACTGAGTGATAATAACAAGTTCCATTTATAAAGAAAGACTGAAGAAAATAATCAGATGGGTACCTCACATCTTGATTATTGAGCTCTTCTGTGATTTGATCAACTGTTTACAATCAACATATTATGTACATGCTCATCATCGTTACAACATGAATTGACGCGATGGGTTGATGTATACCATTAAAATATTATTACTAAAACGACATCCTCGTGCATCCTTGATCTGAATCTTTTACAGAAGCTACATGTCATGTACGCTATCATAATGATACTAAAATATGTTACGTATCTATAATTAGCATATGTGACTTTAATCCATTCTTTATATAAAGAGTGACAGTAACACACTTTATAGTAGAACTTGGATTTGCGGATTTGTAAGTAAAATTAAGTAAAACATATTCAGCAGCTATTCCATTTAATATTTCCAGGGAAATAATGTTCATTAGAAATAAATATCAGTTCATTCATGTAATATAATGATTAACCTTTAATATTCCGCAAATTATTTATTTAAAGGTAAAGATGTAATACGTACATCAGCTTTAAATACTTCGAAATAAAGTTATTTCAAACAATATAATTTTTCAAATGATAAAAACATAAAATCATTGATATTAAATTTAAAAGAAAATAAATCATTGAGCACAAAATATAGTGATGATAATAATAATGATTTATTTCCATATTTCTATATTAAGAAACAACAAATTTGTTCTTAGATTACTAACACCCTATAAACCATATATCCTACCATTAACCATTAAGGCCAAACATTGGTGGTACTTAAAGAATCATAAGCAAATGTAAATAGAATTCAAAATCATTAAGCGTAAGAATTCCGTTTTTTGGTTCTAAGATAATGTTTCATACTTCCTTTTTAACTGTATAGTGCTTTCACAACAAAGAAGTTATAAGCATCTTTTTTACGTAATGCTTATACCGACGACCCTCCTTTCATAACAAAAAATACAAATATTCCTATCGCTTATCAATAAAATTTATTAAATTAAGACATCTTTAAGATACGCATTTCATTTTATATTAAAATAATAATCTATAGCAATGGTTTTACAGAATTGACTTAAGTCCTAAAAATGGTGTAGACTAACATACGATATGCCACAGGTTATATGATTCAGCATAAGGTATCCATTCATTGCTTGAAATTTGCTTTGATGATAGACGGGTTGTGAAGGAAACAAGATTTTTGCCGGATATTTGCCATCGTTCAGTCATAAAAGACTGTGAGCTGTATTCTGTTGGGCAGTTTAAATAATTAGTGTTTAGTTTTTGAGTTGCATGATTTAGAATTTGCGTGTGTGGAATAGACACACAACATAGCTGTTGTGGGTCCTGACATATAGACGATCTGGTATGTTTTTCTAATTTTAACCAAGATTGTAGTTATGTGTTACGATAGATATTCAACAGAGGAAGAGATCAGGTTGCTGATTTCGAAACGTAGTGTTATTGAATGTTTTAGATTACTAAACGATGGCCAATGTCCAGAAAAAATCATGCTTCCTCCGTAAAGTCTCAATTCGCACTTATGTAATACACTGGGATTAACAACGAGGCATATTTATTATTCACGTGCAAAGTTTGGCCTACACCAAACTTTCTGCCCAATCCGTGACAACGGTGTGTCCTACTCTCCCAATGTTTGGTCCTTGATATGTCAGGTGGGTTGTCATCAGCTCATCAGGAGTAAAAGTTAAAAATAACCACACAGACACACACGTGCGCACGCGCACGCACCCATATGCACATGAACAGTTAAAAGCATTACAACTGTTATCACTATTAGAATTATTTGTCAGATTAATAGGTGTACACCTTTATTTCATCCATATTTATCCCATTATATAAACACTTTAAAACTTTCTAAATTGTCTCCAATTATGTTTTATATACTGAATATTGACGTTGAAATAAAATGAAATAGTTAAGTCAATAGAATACGTCAAATAAAATCAGTGGTTATTATACTGTATATCGATATTTGAACAGCGGTATGGTGGATAAAAGCATCATTAGAGCTGCAGGGACTCTTTGTTAGGTACTCCATTCTAAATGTGGGCTGCAGTTGAATGAAATGGGATCATTACTTTGAGTGTCGTTATACTGCAATTGCTTCTTTATTCAATAATTTATAAACTTTTCTAAAAAAGTATAACCTTAATCATGAAGAGTCAGTGGTCTTTAGAACTTAGACTTTCGGACATGTAAACTCGATTTTCCTGTAAAGATAGGAAGAAATAATTACAGCTCAGAATGTTAGCATTGAATATTTATACTGTAAATTATCTTGAGTGTGGCTCCTGCCCTTCATATCTTTCACAACACACTAATATATGTACCTTCATACGTTATATCGTTCTTTATATTATGGATTACTCAACAAATAACGTTTAAAAATGTTTCTTTACCCAGACTTTGGATGTACTATTATATAATTGCAAGTAATTGTATATACATTAAGCTTCAAACATTCCGGAACGGATTATACATTTTTGCTATTTATTGTAAAGCAATTAGACTTGGTTATAACAATATTACCTGACAGGTTTTTATCTCATCAAAACTAGAACGTCCCGTAAGGAGTCTTTAATTACAGTATAGGTCGAGATGTACATCAAAGTGAATTTATTTTTGAATAGAACATAATGCCGCAAACCAAACTTCCATCCAAAACGGCGTCATTTAAAAATTTTGTATTAAATTAATTAAATAGGTAAAACGCATACTATTCTATTTCTTAAAGATAGTATTAATTTAATGTATTGAAATTAACAATCAAGTACTTACAGTAACAAAAAGTGTTCAAAATTCTCTCCAAATGTCTGTTGGCAATATCCCAGTATGTGGCAAAAACGTGTAACAACATAACTTATCCAGAGGTTTTGACGAATGTCTTCATTGATGTGATAAACTAGTTCTTGGATGTTGACAGAGTTAATTATTTGAACCCCTAGTTTAAATTAAACCACTAAATAGTTCTTAAGTGTTTAAATTTGGTGATCTAGGTGGCCACTCTATTGCTCCCCTACGTCATATCCAACGATTGGGAAACTCTCTGCAGCACCTCACATACTTCTAGTGCATGATGAGGTGGTGCCCAAGTATTTACTGTTTTGTCATTTTAACCCAACACGGTACGTAAAGCCACTATAATTATATCTGTCAAACCTCATTCAAATTGCGATTAATGAAAAAGAATCCTAAAATACGATTTATAACCATCCCAGCCCATATGTTCACTTTTTGGGTTTCTGTTTATGGCTATTTCTCATCCAGTGAGAATTATTGCCAACAAAAATAAGGCAGTTATGCTTATTTACATGTCCGTGAAGTGTAAAGTTACCTTAGTACCTCGGATTTACATTATTGAATAAAAAACTGAAAATAATGAACCCATTTCATTCAACTGCAGCCCACATTTAGGTACATTATTTAAAAATTCAATCTTAGATATAATATCTTAGTGCCTGTACAGACCTACCTATCATTGTTTCACAGAATTTAACTCTTCTATAAAAATCGCCTTTTGAACGCTCTATACAACACAATTATTTTACATTTGCTATGATGGACCCCGACTAGTTAAAATCTTTTCTGCTGGATGTATTCAGAAAAAAAGTGTTTATTAAGAGTCATATTAATAAAATTATGCAATTCATGAGCAAAAATGTATTTTGATTTGTATAAGCACAAGACCAGATTTAGTTGAAAATGAAAATGAGTTTTTTGTGTAAAAAAGAATGAAATTGTCAGTCCTGAGGGGGTTGAGTTGGAAGGATTTCAAAAGGTTTAACTATGAAATGTAATACATCACTTTCTCAGATTATATTTTTTTATTATCTTGGACCACTTAAAACAAAACCGTCGGATACGTAATTACAATTTTAATCGCCGTCAGATAACTATGTAATTTGGTGATTTGCGGTCTCTTTATCTAGAGGTAAGACGATGATACAAATATTATTTATATCTGACTTTCGGTTTTAAGTGTTAGAGAAAACGTAGACTAGACTAAGAAAAATGTTCGTTCCATATTGTTAATAGTTTAGATATCCATCAATTTTGACCTCCATGAACTACTGTGGGTGACAATCTCTTACTTTTACTACTCATCTGGAGTGAAATAAAAATTTGGTTACATGATTGAACATTGAAAATTTATTATCGGCAACTAGCCCAGTCAATTTTCCTGTTACTGTTACGTCAAACTTTTTCCAGTGATTCGTCGTGACTGTAATGAAATTTCCAAAGTTTAAATTGTTGGTAACACACAATATATGGCCTTGGGTCACAACACATATTATAATATGTGTCACAACAGGTGTTTCTATCCCTAAATAGACCACTCACATCGTCGCGAACGAGTTAATCTATACTGTTACATTTAGTATAGATTATATACTATTAGATTAAAAATCTAATGGCGTCTCTCTGTAAGTTCATATTTATGTGTTTGTATGTGTTTACGTGTTTGATGACCACTGGACTAATTGTACTGGAATTTTACATGGATATTTTTGGTTCCCTGGTTAACATGTAGACATATTCTTTTCTCGAAAATATTTCCGACCTAAAAAAAAGTTGAGTTGGTTTGAGTTTTTTTAGTGACTCAATGGTCACTAAGATTTAAAAAATCTCATCTTCGTCTCTAAAGTTGTATTGCAGCAAAAACTTTATGAATTGAAAGAGTATGTTGAATGTAATCAACTGTTCTACTTAAACATTAAATTGAGGCAGCACAAACATATGTTTTAATACTTTAATTTTTTTACATTTATAGTCTTCAAAGCTTGAAAGTAACAACTCTTCTGATTTATAAATATAATACAACCACTGTTGAGAAGTAAGAACATATCCAGATTACAAAATTGAAAGTTTTAGTAAAAAAACATATTAGCAAATGTATAATCTAGTACTTGTTCAGTACTATAATGCAGATTAAAAATACACAGTTACTATATAACTAAAAATTTAAGAAACTGTTATAAAACCATCATAGTATATATATATATATTATCTTGAACGGTATAAAATAAAAAATCAAATAAAACAAAAAACCCATTGTTTTTTACGACATTTTTCCACACATGCATTTGTGCATTTTAGATTTTCGTATATATCAAAAGCATTTATTATCATACTTTTTGTATGTACATAATACGAGGACCATGTGAACTCTTGGGTTTAAAACCCATTAAAAGCATCTAAAATATATTACGAAAGCAATAAACTTTTATTGAACGAAAACACACTCTTCATTGAAATGTATTTTACTGTTTTACGCATTTGATCTTTAGCCAAATGTAAAGGAATTGAACGCTTCAGTGAATATTAGTAAGAAAGTCGGTGGACCTTTTGGAGCCGGGCCATTTTATGAAAACCGTCATTGTGAAAAATTATTTCACTTAATTTCAATTTCTTCGTTTGATTTATGCTTAACTTATATTCAGTTGTACGTAATTAACTCTTGAGTTTGTGTTATTACCAAATTAGTAACAAAAATAAATGGAAATATATACTAAATATTGTCGTTCGAAAATTTCCTATAATTTAAATATGAATTAATCAATTGTTGGAATTTTAAGTTTCATAAACCATTTTACGAGCGTTATAGACTACTTAAAATAGTACATCATTATTTAAAAAAATCAAGAACTGCAGACGAAGTTTTTTACAGTAAGGTAAAAAAAGTTCATTAAGTGTTTTTAAAACGTCTTTGAAACATTCGCTATAATAGGCGCATTCCTGTAGTATATTGAAGGGGATAACCCGTCTTAAAAAGAGTGTACAAATTCACGCAGCAGGTAATAAGACTTTTTGATAATTTGGTAAACGTGTTAACAATCTATTAACTGACGCATTTACAAATTGTTTTGTAAAACGAGGCTCTGTTTTGTGATTAGTACGATATATAACGAGATTACAACGTGAGACGGAACTGCGAGTAATTATTAATCAAGCTAATTAAGAAACTGACGTACGTAGAGGATATGAAAGAGCTAAAGCGCATGCCTGGTGGAGCCTGCAACTTACAGTCTGTTTAAGCTCTATATGTTTTGGCTGGTATTTAGTAATTTAGTTTGTATTAGCGCGTCATAAAACACTGCCCTTCATACCCGAAAACTGAAGTAGCGTGGTTACAGACACCAAACTCAAACTTATCACAATTGCAAGGAATAATAATCACGAGTTGTGTCTGCTGAAACAAACGTTTTGTTATTCAAAGCTGTAACGTCAAGGTAAATAAATACCTTACAATTTTAGCTTGATGTTTTTAATTAGGTTAATAGCTTTTCTCACAGACTCCTGCCAAAGAGAAATCTCTTTTAGATCTCTAATTATATTCCCAGGTTGATTGATCACAAGGCCAGTTACTGCATTTTTACTTGCAACAGTGTATTACCAAACAGATTAGTGTTATGCGTGTGATTATGATTATGATGCAAGTGAATTTATAATATTTATTTTTTTACTGTATAGCACATACACAAAAATGGATTTATACGCATCTTTTTACATAGTGCTTATACCGAGGTTCCTACTTTCATAACAACAAATAGAAATATTCCTATCGCTTATAAATAAAATTTATTAAATTAAGACCTCTTTCAGATACGGATTTGACTATAACAATGGTTTTATAGGATTAACTTAAGTCTGAAAATGGTGCAGACTAAAATACGATAGCCACAGGTTATGTGATACCGTATAAGATAAGGTCTCAATTCTTTGTTTGAAGTTTGTTTTTGATGATTGAAGGGTTGTGATGAAAGCAGGAAGTCACACAATACAGTTCTCTTGCTTGGTCTCTTGGCCGGTGAGTTCAGATGTAGTGTGACCTGTATTCTGCAGTTTTAATAATTAGTGTTTAGTTTTATTAAGTGTATGTTCTGGAATTAGATATTCATGTATGAAATAGACACACAACATGGCTGTTGTGGCTCCTGACATACGCGTATCACAATACTCTGTTACGTTTATTTTACATTAACCTAGGTTGTACTAGTGTCTTAGTTCAGTCATTTACCTGAAGAAGAAGTCAGATTTTAGATCTCGAAATATAGTGATACTGATTTTTTAAAATAAATGAACAAAGGCAAATGTCCGACAAATTTCGTTTCCTTCACAACTCCTCATTGTATTAGTTTTGGATTATGAAATAATTAAGTTATTATCATTGCATTTTCCGATGTTTCCCTTCATTTATACGTTCCTTGGATTGCAGTATTTCTTAAAAAGAATTAGCCCAATTGGTCCAGCCGCTCCTGAGATTATCCCTTAGCACCATCTTTAGAGATTCATTTTATTATTGTTGATTAATTAGATTTTCGACAATTTCAAGTTTTGTATTATTAAGTATCCATTAAAGTATACGAATACGAGAACGTATTTTCCTAGTGAAGCTGCTATAGCTGATTATTCTAATTCCATATATTATATCGCAAAGTACATGCCGTACGTGAGACATAGCTTAACAAATTGTATATTTTACGTAGTGTTTTGTTCAATTTGTAAATCCTAACAAAAGACAAAAAAATTTCGTTTAAATAGCATGAAGAGTAAAATATTTTACAATGGTTAAAGATTACTCCTTTAACAAAAATTATAATGCTAATTCAGTCCTATAATTTATGTAGAAGAAATTAGAAATATTTAATTTTGAAATGCATTTTAAATCCTTGTGAAATTGTAAGATTTACAACGTTTACAAAATTAATATGTGTGTATATTTCGTACTCATTAAACAAAATTAAATTTAGCCTGGTATCAAATGGCAAAACAATATCTTTGAAGACAACAATAATTGGCAAAGTAAAACAGCAGGAGCCGACTGTGGACAAATATCGAGTTCAATACTAATTACATCGGGTGAGATGAAGCAATCTCCACTTATTAGAAACTGTATATATATATAAATTGCTATTATTTTTTGTTTGTAAGATAGGTGTTGATTAGACTTTTCGTATTATCTCTCATGTATGTATTTTTCAAAATAAAGCCTCATACATGACGTTAATAACGTAAATAAATTATAAAATCCAAATTTGTCTATTATTGATCATGGGAATAAGGCAAATTGTAAGCCTTTTTCGCTTACCAAAAATACTAGTAAATAAAAAACTTATTGTAATTTTTATATTTAATTGTTTAATATCTTGTTTATATTCCATTTGACATATTCATTGTAATGATGTGTATTTTCTAACATGAATTTATAGAATGGGTTAGTTTCTATAAGACAAGTGCTTATATAATCTAGTAACGTAATGAAGATTGAAAGTTTTATTAAAGTATCCAAAATATCGTAGTTTTTAACTGCTTTTTACTTCATCGATACTTTCTTATACAGCGTGTTTCAGAAGTGTACTATAATTAAAGCAATTGTGTATGAGGAAAAATCAAATCAAATATTATGTTTAAATAATTGTGTTTATAAATGTAGTTTAATTTAGAAACGTTACATATATCTCTATCAACAACAACCAAGAAAACATAAAGTACAATAATATACATTTTCTAAATTTTGAGGCCATAATTGATCCCATTGAAATATATTTATAAGGCATTACTTTTAGAGGGCTAGTCTGAAAAAAATTACCTAATAAGTCTTCTAAACATTATTATAATAAATCTAACGATACTTTTTTATGTTCTACGACTTTTGATTGCAATTCAGTAGAGTTGCGTAATATAATATATAATATATTCTACAACAATACAACACACGTCTACGGTATATCTAACATGGTTTAAAACATTTTTGTTTTTATAAATAAAATATAATGAGAGATATCATTGTTTTCTCTCACGTGTTGGTGTTGCTATTAGCTGATTATTGTACTATAGTTCCTTTTAGTGCAGTAACTGTACTCTGAGGGAGGTGAACTGGAGCTAAACTCGACATTCACATGAAATCAAACCTTCCTACTATTGTTACCTGGTGTTAACAATAAATTGTTAACTAATTTATTTATTTTGGTAATGTAACAGCTATTAAGTTCTGATCTAAATACAGATGTTTGTTTCAGATGTTGCTCTTTAATAGAAATAATTGACATGTAGGCTAAAATCAGTTTTATATAAATACAATTGTATAACATTTAGCTGTTGGTGCGCAATACTTAAAACGTGGGGTAAAACCGGGTACCACCCGGTCCTGCCCCATCCGTCATACCCGGTTTTACCCCACATGTCGATTCAGAGAAAAACCTAACTTAGCTTCGCTAAATCAAACAGATTTGGAACGACTTTATGTCTATGTTTACTTCAATAAATAAGCTACACATTACTGTACTTACTTTTAATAATTATCAAGTAGCAGGTCAGCAGTATGTAATCCAATTTCACCAAAAGTTGAATGGGCAAAGTACTAAAATGCGAAATCACACACAGCAACTGTATAAAACGTCAAAGAAACATGGCGAGGCGTCCTCTGCTTCTCCTTCCACTACGGATCTTAGTTCTGGCATTAGGCGATACGTAGCAGCACTGGCTAGGCCAAACGTGAGGTACCCGGTTTGGACCCTACCACCCGGTTTTACCCCACTATCCCCTATATATGATGATGGTATTTGAGATTACAATCGATGACCAGCCCCAAAAAATCTGTTGACTCTGATGATGAGATTTCTGAGTCTCCTATCATAACACAGGAATTCGCATGTGTGAAATCATCACAAATACGATGATCTTAATAGCCGAGTTTATTTGGCTATTAAGTACAAAATATACAATAGGCTATGTCCTAACCCAAATTTTGCAGGTCATGGAGGAGATATAACATGCTCATGCAGATTTCAAAACAAAACAAGTTCATGCGAAAGCCACACTTAAAATAAAGCAGATCAAACCATACAGTATTTATCTTGTGAAGGTTTACAAGTGTTTACAAAGTTGAGAGGTTTTTAGAGTACAAAATATCCATCAATATTATACAAAGCGTGAATAACTAAGATAAGAACAGTTCTAAGCGTTCTGTTTGATAAGATCCTCGCACAGGCCAGTGGCCCATGAGGACGGACAGAATAAGGCTTAAAAGGGGATCGGATCGGATCGGTAACTAAACATGACTTTACTACTCTTGTAAATTTGAATCTTGGTAAAGACCTAATTACAACATTTAGGAAATTAAAAAGCTTAAAACCTAAAACAGGAAAACAATTCAAATTTTGCAAAGCCTGCATGAAAGAAAGAAAACGTCAGAACTCATACTAGTAAATATGTATACACATCGTTGGTTACATACCAATATTGACATTAATAACCAACAAACATTGATAAATTTATAGTTTATATACAGTTAAAATTTCATTGGCTATAACCAATGGGCGGCAGTGGCCCAAAGTACACTACGTTAGAAAGAACTTTAATTGTTATTTTCTGGACCAGCAGTACTTAATGCTTGCGTGCACAGTGGTCGCATAGCATGGTATCATAGCTTAGCAGAAAATGAAAAATACGCATAGGCTACTCTGACGTGCTCATATTTGAGTTCATTGGTCAGCCTACTTTTGTTTTTACGAAAAACATATATTGCATTTTCCAAGTGTTGATTTAGTTCAACAAAAATTTTTTAAACTTTGTGTTTCTTTATTATTAGCCTATTTTACATAATTCTCTTCGGAAAAATTTGCGTTTTATTACACATTTAATGAAGTTCATATACTTCAAATCTAAGCAAAGCATGATTTTCGATACAGAGTTATGTATATTTTGTCTAATATCTCAGAAATGGGTGGTCTTAAAGGTCTGGGACGTTTTTTATTACACTTTTAAATTTATTTTACATAAAACCCAATACCTTCAACAGCTATCTTTACGCCATAAAAACGACAGTTTCGCCTTATTTCCATCCTTTTCTAGAAAACCTTGGTTATGATCATAATATTAAGTGGGCTGTCTGTATATGGTACAAAAGTTGTCGCACTATTGACGAATACTAGTCCATCGCTATCTGAATCGAAACAGATCGTAAAGTCATTCTAGTAAAAGTTTGAAACAAAAAGTTGTAGCAATAAAATAAAATATGTTTCATTATAGCACTTTGTGGCCATAAAGTTAGGTACAAAAAGACTTCTGTCACGTATGAATGATAAAATTGTGGTCTAGTGATATGGTAAGTTCAAATAAAATAAAATAAATAAAAATATTTTTGATTGAAGAACACAACTGTGTTACGATGAAGTCTAATACATTGTTTAAAATTTGCAGAAAATACGGTATAAATAAAAAGGGAGGATACATTAAAAAAACTTATTCCATTACTTTTCCAAGCACGCAGAAAACTGGGTAATAAGTTAGTTCAAAGCCCCAGGCTTTCTAACTTTAGCTACCCTCAACTCCACTGAATAGGTTACTTTCTTTACAGACTGCTTCAAGGTATAATTATCTAGTCATTATCTTATAAGGATCTTTGCAACGTTCTTAAGCTCTGAATATAAAGTAAAATAAATACCGTGGATTGCTTGTCAATATTCTTATAATTCATGTTGTAAGGGTTTGAAAGAATCATATGTTAAACAATTAATGATCATTAATATCGTTATTTATTTAGATGAATGAACGACTATTGATGTTTGAATGACCTGTATTATATTTGAAGGTTAAAATTTGCTAATTTAGGTTGAAATCTGCAAATTTGTATTTTTATTATTTTAAATTTTATAGCTTTTAAAAATAAAGTATAGTAGCCTTGATTGCTGTACGTGTTGAATCTAGTATATACTTGACAGTTTGACAAAAATCCTAGTTATTAGTATTGAAAACTAAATTATATATTGTAAAAGAATTATTTGTTACAAAATAGAACTACTCGTATATAATTGTCTTTCAAATTAATAATTTTGCTTAGAAAGTTATTTCGTGATTGTGTGCTTTCTGTAATGTATACGTCCAGTATGTTTGTGATTGTTTTTAAAAAAAAAGTTTAGTAGTTTGATGTTTAGTTTACCATTATTTATTTAATTTATGGTGCTTAATGGGAGCACATTCTATTATAAGCTTGAAAAATTTGTTTTAAAACAATTAGATTTTCTGAAAATTAGACTCTGTTTCAATTTCTGATAAATAGCTGATGGTCTCAATAAAAAAAGAGAATAATAGATGTTATTTGTATTTCTCTAGTATTACACACATTTATATATGTATAGTACACTCATTAAATGTATTTTAATATTTCAATGTTATTTATAAATTTGTATGCTCTAATAATTTGGTACTTAAGTCTCTTTTAATTTTTACGTACATGTGATTCTTTCCTTGTTTAATATTTTTACGACATCTTACTGAGTATTTGAGATAATAAAACATTTAGAATTTTTTCTTATGGGCTTACCCCTTGTACAACTTTATATACAAATAAACTGTAAGTGACACGTATGACTATAGTGTAATTTCGATCAGTTTATGCCTAAATACTGTCCTTCCTAAAATATAATTATCGGCTATTTATTGTTCATTTATAATGCTAGTATGTCTCCAGTATATCTATATATTGTTCACTCAAAAGAAGACTGATCTCAATGGATTCAGTTCTGTCACTTCATGCTTGATTTTGTAGGTAATCCGCGTCCGGATCGTTCCTTATTTTTTTCTTTGTCTTAATAGCTAGGCCTATAAACATGCCTTTAGAATTGTAATATATTTTAACAAGACCTGTTTATTTACAAAAGATTTAGATTTTTGTATTAATTTTGTGTAATTGAAACCAGATCAAAAGTTGTTCTTTGATTGGTATCGTAATTGTACGAAATGGTTATCCGAGATCATTACTTTACTTCGTATTATGAAAACTAATACGTTTTAAATTTAAATGTGAAAGCGCAACTATAAAGTTATGTTAAAGGAATACAAGATAATATGTTGTTAATTGCTAATTCAACATTAATTTATATTGGTACACCATACCGTTCGTATCGTAATCACAGTATTGCTTAATTTGCTTTGTGACATATTATAATGGAATTTAATCGTTGCCTTTCTCAAAGGAAATTCAAGAATCACATTCTGTAGCTGTTTTCTGTCTAGATGTTTGTAAAATAATATTACAAACTTGTATTTTCGAAATCCGGAATTAATATGTCACATTAAGAAGAGTTACGGAGGTTAAAGATCTGGGCATTCTTCTGACTGCAAATCTGGATTTTGGAGCTCATATATCAAATGTATGTGGAAAAGCTCTTAAAACACTTGGGCTTGTCAATAGAATTTGTAGGCGGGGATTGTCTGCCTCTTCTCTCAAGAATGTTTATGTTGCTCTGGTCCGACCAATAATGGAGTATTCAGTTGTTGTATGGTCTCCTCATCAGATTGGACATTATTCATCCTTGGATGCTGTGCAGAGACGATTTATTAGGATGATTGGAGTCAAGCTCGGATACAGATACATAGAGGTTGACATTCAGGCAATGGAGCGTTGTCTAAATTTACCAACTCTTTCATCAAGAAGAACGCTCATTGACTTGATGTTCCTTTACAAAATTCTTAATAACACCATTGATTGTTCCGAGATACTTCAAATGATTGATTTCCACGTTCCTCGGTCGGCGAGACATTTCCAGCTGTTTACCATCCATCATCTCTCGACAAACTACCTTTACCACAGCGCTATTCCAAGATTGATGAGGATTGGAAATGCAGTCTCTGCAGATCTGGATTTTTTTGGGATGCCCCTGTCATCATTTAGGAGGAGGGCAGCCAATATACTGCATGAGCTTCATTAGTTTATTGTTACATAGCCAGATGTCACTGTTATAAAAAATTATTCTTGTTAATTCTATTGTTGTTACATTTATACATAGTCTACTTACGTTTTCCCTTAAGAATATTATATATTTAATTGATCATTGTTGTTCTTGTTGTTTACTGTTAATTTGTTATTGTTTTAGCTGTTTTTGTTGATCTGATTAATTTATAGTTATGATGTGGATGTAATTTTGTAAAACCAAATATTGTAAAAAGGTGTATTGCCGTTCATCGTAATAAATAAATAAATAAGATTGCACTGCATTAATCAACCAACCAAAAATCTACATCACCACGACGTTGAATTTTCAAGTTAATTTAAATTGAGATAACAACCAAATAAAATGTAGCCTAATTCAAATTTGTTTCCTACATGATATTTAACTTTTAATATTGTATTTAAATCCGTTACAGTTTACGTTTCTTGACACAATACGTGAAAAAACCAACTAAATATAAAAATTAAATATTCAAATTCATTCAATACTACTCTTAGTAATTAAATAAAATCCACATTCAGTAAAACTATATAATTACTATTAATTATACCCACGTCTACTTAAAAACCATATGATTGTTAATTATACAAATTATTAATTAGTTTTTGTCTAAAGGTTAGATTTTCTTTGCATATTTTTTTATTTTTATGTCTAACATATTAATATCATAACATATATAATAATGTGTAAAATGACTATTTCTAGACTTTAAATTACGCAATTATAATGTTTATCTAATAATCTTTGATACCTGTATTATTATGGATTAATTCATGCAATATCAGAATCATAGATTTTGTGATATGTAATTGTTTATCAATAAACTTCTTACATTTGCGTGCAGATAATTTTGTGAAATTTATAAAATTTAATTTATGTTTGAGAACAATATTAGAAATATTTTGTAATCATATAAGAATTGATTTATTTATAAGAAAAACATTTTAATTGGACTACTGAATACCTATTTTTAAAAGCATTATATTACTGATTAACTTATTCAAAGTACTGAGAATAACTTAAAATAGTGTTTAGTATTTTATAATTCTAAAAGTTATTACACTTTTAAAATAATGATGTCAGGTTAGGAATTAAAAATCATTTCTGTCACTTCAACTCTAAACACAAGTACATAATACAATATTTAATCAGCTCTCTTATAAAATATCAACCCAGTTATAGAACTCACATTAAATATTATTTAAAATGATATATCAAACATATAATACAAGTTTTATACTGAAATATCAATTTGAAAAAAAAATTTTTTTAAAACTAATATATTTATTAAAATGAAATAATACTTATAAATTATCATTCTCATTATACTCGAGCTACCCAAGTGTGACCACGAGAACCATCAACCCTAACTCCCGCTGGGCCCGCAGCACAAGGATCTGATATGATAGGATATAAGACATAATTGACCTTTTCTACTGTGGACTTTTGTTTTTGGCTTTCTATTTCTGTTATAAAATTCAGTTTTTACGGTTTTGATTATTTGATGTAAGTATAAAATGTATACCATTATTGTTTTTCAAAACCTTTCATTGGTTGAGATTTTGTTTTTTGTGTTCTCGCATATTATCTCTATCATTTTAGACTTTAAAACGCCCTAACATGACCCCACCACTCCCTCCTAAAGGTATCCTATTGACTTATTGACCCACCTCTTTTACCCAATATATCGAAATATATGATTAGTAACGTGCCACTCTTGAATATTCATGAGATTACATAGTTTGAACTAACGTATCAGTTTCCGCCGTACTTGACGTGTAGGTTCAACTTAGGTCTAACCCATTCAGATGTGAATCCTCCTGTGAGTAACGGAATATTACTTCTATACTTATAATTTTGTTGATAACTAAAAATGGTCCTATTGCTATTAAAGTAATTCATTAAGTAGTACTTGTAAAATAATATTTAGTATGTAGATGCTGGAAGCCAATAAAATAATGAATATTGATTACAAGAAGATAATATATCTTTCTAAAGAAAACACACTTAAAATATAATACACTAATAAAATAGCACAATAATAACAAATAAACACATTTATGGAATATACATGGATATTGAGTAGCAAAATTGCATTCATTGTGTGTAATTGTGTCACAACAAATATTCAATTATATGAGTTTGGAAGGTAACCCAGTTTTATTGCACCACTAATATATAACATTACATTAGATAATGCATTTCCTGCCACAAAGTTCCTAGAATAACTGGTAGTATCAAGGCCAGTTTTAAGCCATACAAGTTTATTGTATCACAGCTACACTACTAATGTAGCTGTTGTTCTTCCGACTGCTCTATATGTTGTAACTGACTTTTATTTCACCCTAAATGAATGTGTAATATCAACCCAGGTGTGATAGGAAGTAGATAGTCGCACATGTTTAGTGCAACGCTGATGATCTATGCTCGATGTGTCGTGCATGTGATCTAGCCAGGAAAGAAAGCATGGGTACTCGTAATGGTTTATTGCACTGCTGTACTATATTTTTTTAATGCTGAAAACCACCAATGTGTATGTGCACGGGATGTCTCAGAGGCTTATAGCACCGCTGATAATTTACTGTATCACATGGATAATACAGTATTGGATGTGTCGTTCATGTGATCTAGCCAAGGTAGCATGAGAAATAATGGTTTATTGAGCAGCTGTAATAAACTTATTGAAGCTGGATTGCACCCATGTGCATGAGCACGGGAGGTCGTAGATGCTTATAGCACCGCTGATAATGTACTGTATCACATGATAATACAGTATTGGATATGTAGTTCATGTGATCTAGCAAGGTAGCATGAGAAATAATGGTTTATTGCACAGTTGTAATAAACTTATTGAAGCTGGATTGCACCCATGTGTATGAGCACGGGAGGTCTTAGATGCTTATAGCCTTACTGATATTTTATCGTGTAATATGCCAATACAGTACTGGATGAGTCATGCAAGTGAATCGTCGGAATGAAAAAGCATGAGAGATACTAAAGGTCGAAAGCATTTCTGTTACTCTATCCTAGATGTGTCGAACCGAAGTAGTTGAAGAACCATATCATTCAGGTTATATGAAAATGGTATTTCATGCCATGAAATATAGGAACTATCGAAAAGTAGAAGGTCAAGATCAATTTTTTAATAGTTTCTATGTTTAATGAACTTTGAAGTGGGTTTGGGAAGAACAATTTTGTAGATGAAGAATATCAAATAATGTTTTGAAAGTTCCGAGGCAGGAAGTTGTCCTTGGCACAATGAGGATCGGATCACTAACAGCAATTATGTCCAGCCAGGTGTCGGCAGCAGCAGTATGATGAGTGGCAGGAACTGGTAGTATTGTCATATTAAATGGAAAAAAATCTGATAAAAAGGTTTTATTGTACCATTAATTAATGCTAAGACAATAAATAAATTTCAATAAACCTTCTAAAGTTTTCTTCGTTTATAGATTGATTAGGTTACATTTTTATAATTTTAATTCATAAATGTTTTTGTTATGAATAAATATTATACAAAATTGAGCACCCAATGAATTTCAACCACTAGTTGATACTTTGTGCAAGTGTGTTACAATTACATAAAAATACATATTGAAATTAGCATAGCATCTTTCCGTCCATTAACCTTTATTACTATATTTCTGCCAATTTGTCTAAAGCTAACTTTGATATTTTAACAAGCACGACATGACTTGCCTCCTTTATTATAGTCCTATGATATACTTCGCTAAACATATGTACGAAAAGATACAACACTGCACAATGGATGACGGAAACACTAGTAGTACAATAGCCTTTGTCATCCGACACTTTATGGCCAACCGCTTTGTTGTCACTTTGTTTTCCGTATTGGTTGATTAATTCCCGACTAGGCGATAATTCTCCCTTTCACGGCCAGGTACCTCGACCGCTCTCATAGATCATCGTTATTCCTGCAGAATAAACTTTGTTATGCTGAGATAATGTATGTAAGTACATGCAAACAGAACCTATTTAATTGTGTAAGTATAACAAATACCTGTGTAATTAAAAATTGTACTCATAATCAAGTAATCAGGACGTGATAAATAGTTAGTTTTTTCAGTATAAAATCGTTATTCAAAGTATAGACCATAAATATCAGGTAATCAGTCCGACCGTGAGGCGGTTATAAAGCGGCTATCTTTATTTAATCAGATAGAAACATTGCTAAACGCATTTGAGAGCATTTCAATGCATATTTTAAAAAATAAGATAACGCTTATAGTTCTAAGACCGAAAGTTAAAAATGATTTAGAAAATTAACTTAATTCTTATGGGGTAGACTCCAGTTACTTTACTACAGCTTTTCATTTATTTCGCAGAAAAATGAGGGTGGCAGTGTAAACTAAATGACTATAGATTTTAGTATATCTGATATATAATGTACACTGGTTATGAGGAAGTGCAGATCTGCAGACTTAAGGAGTGTAGAATGAAGTGGCGTGTAGTAGAAGTGCGGAATACGAGAATCATCACAGCACAACCTGAAAGAGGCTGCCTACACTACAGCTCGGCTGACATCGAATCTAAAATTGGTCTCTGCTAAAATTGGTACATGGAAGTAACTTTTATGTCGTAGAATTGCAGAAGAGAAGTTCATGTGTGAGTGAGATTGGATTGTGGCTTTAATGGAAATGAATTTTAAAGAAGAAGCGGGTATTTAACATGAAGTGGTGAATAAGCGAAGAGATCATTGACTACAGGGTTAATATCAGCATGGTTATCAGGGTAAACTTAATGCCTTCCATTAAATATAGATCTGCAACAAATCACATTGCACAGTTGATGAAAATTAGGAATTAATACAGTATTTGGTTACAAATTTTTACTTAAAATTAATATGTATTACAACAAAAAAATACATTGCTGACAATTTGGGAAAGGGGTAAAATATTTACATATATAAATGTATATAATTTTACTTTAATTAATTCATAAATAAGATCTATAGATCGTTTTGCGAACGTGTAACCACAATCTATAATTGAAATGTTAGCACGTTTGACGATTTTTGTTATGTTGACCATTCATGTGTGATTTGTTTTACATTTATGTACTAGTTATACTGTCATTGCACATGCTGAACCAAATTGAAAAAGAAGTTATAAGTATATAACTCTACAACAATTGAGAGCAAGAGAGCATACAATTAGAGAGTTGGTTGAAAAATTGCACCTCAGATCTTAGTAACAATTAAAATTTTCAAATATCTACAAATTTTTTCGTAGATTTAAAGTTTCTTCTTAAAAATAAAAATATATTTTCCAATCTGGGTATAAATTTGTAAAGATTTGAAATATTTAAAACCTATAACCAATTGTTTTTCAACAGCTTTCAAAAGAGAAGAATCGAAAAATATTAGGAGAATACTTTATCTATCCAAGGAGCAGAATGTAGGGGTTGGTATATCAATTATTGTAAATGAACCTCCATATGTCCGCTTCTCTTCGTCGTACGATGACTTTGGAGGTCTTTTCTCAACACAGACGTTCCACAGACCCAGCACATATTTTACATACACTAACATAAACTGGTGGTTGCTACATATTTCCATGATTTCAATTAGGTAGAGATAATAAATTTGATTAACCAATTGATTAATCGGTTTGCCGATTAAAAAACGAGGCTCAGCTTGTTTTCCCACCAATTCAGACTGATTTACACTGGACGAACGTAAAATTTTCCCATACTAACTCCTTGAATGTAAAGCTGTGATATTAGAAAGTGCAAAAATTTAACAATATACGGGATAAAGGAATAATATAGTTAGTGATATTGAGGAGTTGGATCGGATTCTGTGGTATGAATCAGAGGCATTACTCCTACCACAATCATATTGATAAATGAGGTCAATTGATAACTATTCATTATATCTTTTTCCTAGCTTCCTTTTCCTATGTATTCCTCATGGGCATCTTTCGTTCGTCGTCTGGTATGCAAGGACCTGTGAGTCAAAATCAATCCCAATTCTGCACTTCGTCTTGGTAGCGTTATACAGGATGAGTGTACATACACACCGTGCAGGATGTGTAACGATGATAGAAAGTAAAATTTACAGTTTTCGTTTCTCTACAATCCCCAACTTTATCCCATAGAAATTTGTAAACTTATTTTTAAAGTTTTACTTACAGTGCCAAAATTTTGGAGGTGTGGGTAATTGTTTTAGAAGTTTGAAATGAAAATTATTACTCGTGTGATACATAATTTTTATATCTCATAAAGCAGAACATTTGGAAAAAATAAAATAAAATAATTCTTAACCAGATGCGCTAAACCTGTTCAAGAACAGAAAATTCGTTATTCTTACTGCAATATAATAGGTACCAGCGTTGTCGTTATCGAAATCTTTAACAAAATCCAAAGTAAAATATAGCGATTATCTAAACCACGAAATAATAAATTCACACATTTAATCATAATACATTTAATAAAAATATCTTTTATCTGATTATAATTTAATACACTTTTTAAAAAGAAAAACAACTAAGGAATGAATTATATGCACAAGAAAAGAGTAACGCAGGGAGTTGGGCAGGAGCGCCGCAGTAATTATTCATTGGCACTATATGGCTTTTGTCATTTAGATTGAAGAGCGTTGTAAAACAACCTTCAAATTGTAACTAATCCTGTTTCTTTTTATCCTTTTCATTGTATTGAACTTGTACAAATTGATAGTACAATTGAATTTTTATTGAAATCGATTACTTTCTTCTTTTAAAGGCAGTCATGTTTATATTAAAAATTGCTAATAAGCTTAATTTCTTGCGAATTCATTTCTTATTAAATCTAGAAAAAAAAGAAAGAAAAGATAGCCATTTTAGACCACGTATACTAGGTAAGATTTCAAATGTAACATACCTAACATATTTTGAAAGGTCAATTATATTTTTTATAACAATAGGATTTTTCAAGTGAATTAAATCACATACCATTAGATTCACTTGAACGCGGTGAATATTTAGTATTAATATATAACTTATTTCCTAATCTGATTAGTTTATACCTTAAATCATCTTGTAAGTGTATTAAAACTTGGTATGTTTTTCAGTTTGTAAACTGCTTCACACGGTTGACATATACGAAGGCAGTTATAAAATATGTTTGTTACAGCAGTCATAAAAGTTAAAATGCGAGATTAACAATATCTAACATCCCAAATCATGTATCTCATGACTCTCAGACGTTGACGATATGTGCATTAGTTCGTAGTTCCTTCGTATTAAATTTGTTTAACAGTAAATAAATTTAATATTTATATTTTAAATATGTATCGCGATAACATTCTTTGTTAAACAGTGTATTATTTCACGCGTAATAAATAATAAAACACAACTTTTGTATCAGTATATAGATTTTTAATTAGAGTGTCGACGTAAAAAAAGTAAACGTAGGAGAAAAGGCTAAAATTAAGATCACGTCGGCCGATAACTGCTAGGACGTGTGGGGCATACACTACGTTGCTGAAAGTGAGAACTGGGTAATTACATTTTTAACCTCAGAGAATAATATCTAATCCCGTACATGATTGGGATCGATAAACTTTAGGTAATAGATGGTTAGTTTTAACTAAATTAATGAGGAGGCAAACTGTTGTTATCTTGAATAGACTGTATTAATGATCGCAAATAATGAAATACATAGAGCAGATAAACTGGTTGCAGGTCTGACTTTCACTATACATTATAACACTCTCTAGCAGTTTTTATGTGAATTCAGTTCCTATTATTTTCTTATACGGATATGGTTATCTTACTTATACTATTGTTACGTTTTCATTTAGCGTAAACATGGCATGTAAGGTGCCAAAAAAAGTCTGGTATTTAACTTTTAAAATTTTTTGAGTGTGTACGGAATACTATGCAACATGCATAGTTCTAGTTGAAAGGGTGGATTAACCATTTTGGATATAGCTGAGTGTTAATTTAAGAACTTTATAACTTAAGTACGTGATGGTGTGGAGAGAACTGCAACCTTTATTAGTTTAACAAATACTGAAAGAAAACGTTTCGTAACACTCCCTCTTTACCTTCCTACGTCAATTCTCTCACCCTTAAACAGTCAGGTACTTGAATGCTATCAAAGTTATCTCTGAGGCATTTCATACACCTCATTCTTGACTATTCATAAACATCGGCACTTTATAAAAACATTCATAATGCAATCTCTGATAATTTTCAACCTAATAAACACGATTTACAATTATTTTAAGTAAAAAAATAAAAATCGCAGAAACGTGATACGTAATGAATAGAGTTGAATAGTTGGAGGAGGAGGCATGGAATAATTCTAATAAATAATCACATTGTTTGAGATTAGATCTCCATTGGTTGGTTGCCATATTACTCATTTACATCTGGTAGATATTGACCAATAGTACCAGATTAAATGCATTCGAGGCTTCGGGATCCGTGAGAGGCTTCGAGTGCATATAAGTTCCTGGAATATGTGATAAGGCCTACCTTCACCACATATTTTGTTTATAGATTTCTTTGTTCTTCGTTTTCTTGTTGCCAATATGGTTTCCCTTAATACCAACGTAAAAAGACAGTTTTTGGCAGAAAGTAAAAATGTAACTCTCAATTAACCGATGTATACAATTTTCAATGCCGATGTACAGATAGCAGATTTGGAGTTTTGCAATAAATTTTAACACTCTGTATCAACCCGCTTGACAAATAGAAGGCAAACACTCTGATAGAATTTTGTTCATTACAAACTGGCGGGACATGTTTTACTCAACACCTAGCTAAAATAATTTTGAGAAAATGATAGCATGCCTTTCCTCTTGTATTTACATAATTGCTAATTAAAGTAAATGCACTTATTAGCTGGAAGTCAAGATTCAAAAATGGTCTACGATTCCAGGTAACAGCACCTGGAGCAATTAACGTTCATGATTACAAAATTGACATTATTTAAAATTAAATTGCGTACAAAATACCATAGAATTTGGATAGAAAATGGGCTTCAGAATAATTTCACTAGCGAATCGTTTTTGCTCTTCTCTCAGAATTTGAACAATTGAATTTCTCCACAGGAAGAAAAGTATCAAACTTAAGTCCAACTGAAAACCTAAACACACAGAGAACTACACCCAAGCACAATATTTGGAGGAGAAATAATCTTTTTAAATTACGTTACGTAAATACCTAGCTAACTGTTGTGGTAAACAATGCTGATATTAATGATAAATTATTCATAAGAGCTTGAAGCTAATCAAATTTTAATTGGCATTTAAGGGCAAGGGGCGAGGATCTGAACGATGAATAATGGTAAGCTGATGGTTATCTTCACTAATTGGTAATAAATATGCAAGTATCAATCCCTCCGATTGTCGATTACACTGCAGCCTACCGTCACCCTGCTGGATTTATTGCAACGAAAGTCTCATTAATTTAGACTCGCTTAATTTAATTAGTACTGAGGATGTACAGCCAATTCCACAATCTGTGATTGTCGTTATTGACTGTGGATGTGGAATATTTCTAAGATAAATTAGAGATTAATTTGACCTGTTTTTATATTGCAAAAGCAATCTCTTATACAATTAGTATGAACTTTAGGCCCTGATTAGATACAGATTTAAATTCAAGCGTGCCTTTAAATGTTGTCATGTACTATCATGCTAGTTATTTCCATTACCGAAGAAGTTAATGTACTAAAATCAACTAAGCCTAAGAAAATACTTAATGCTTCCTGATAAGAGGTAGCGCAAAAGTCTATACTGTTTGTTTAAAAATGCAGCAGCTTACACTTTAGCAAAGCAGGCTGGGACTTCTTGGTGTCATCGTTTGTACTTGACGTTTAGGGACAGCCCGTGTCACCATGCAGGGAGGTATATTGCACTCACATATGACGATGAAATATGGGCTCATAAAATGGCAACACTAACATAAGAGGGTGGTAACTTGCGTCGAAGCCGCATCAGAAACCTTAGCTACTAATGCAGTGTAATGTCTTCATTTGCCCACCACCTTACCAACGATCTTAACCGTTGTTAAATGCTCTACAAAAGATGGAAAAATCATTCTTGTACCTCCTGGTCAATAAAAACCAATGACATATGGTGCTCCGAGGTTGAATCAGGGGCACATGCCGCCTGGTCACGGCCAAGTTGTATAGACATCTACCTTATACATCTTAGTCCCGGCAGCAGTCACAGTAAGGCATTGCATAACTATTGACTTTTCAGTCAATGTGCCCAGAGTCCTGGGTAGCTTATATATGCCACCGAGCTCCATACTAACACTTTTTGGAAAAGGTTAGATATCAATCGTGCATCGGAAAACGCCTAAATACCTCATAATCTAATAAGTAGTACTCAAAAGTGGATTAACGAGATTCATTATGGCTCTATATATTATCTAGCTAAACAAAAGCCCAGATAACAGGATTAGAAAAGTTATCAGGGAAAGAAAATTATGTTGAGCTTGACTATGCTCTCACTGTTGGACACAGTAGTTGGAGATTGGGGAACTCTTGTTGCCGGTGTGTGACACTACTCCACAACCTCAGCACACCAATATAAAATTAAAAGGTTTTTGTGTTTTTTATTTTTTATTATTTGGCGTTTTTTAATAAACTCGTTAACATGTATTAAATAAATATCCTCTGATATAGCTAAAATCAGTAATGTTAATTTAGATAAATCCAAATAATGTACCAGAATACATTTAACACGGTTCCAATGCAAACCTAACAAGAAAAGCTAGTTCGCTTTGCATGACGTAATTATAAAACACTTTACTCAATGTTTAATCGTCTTATGTAAAATAAAGTATATCTATGACAGATCCATGGTTATCTTGTTTACTACGAGTTTCCGGTTGAATACATTTCAAGACGCTGAAAAAATAGCATTACAGAATCGTGCAGCGTTGAAGGTAAATACAGTTTTTACGAGGTGTATTTTACTGCTACTCGACCCATAAAGCGTAATAACATGAGACCCATAAAAATACCTTTTAATTAAGCTTCGTACGTAGCATATTTAAAAACATTATTATTTTATATCAGTAAATACTCTTTATTAATATATGTACTATATATTAACGATACTACGATATACAGATAACTTTAATTTTGAATCAATTCAAGGTATAATTCATTAATACATATTAATTTGAGAAAAATTATATACTAAATACACATTTTCCATGTTTTTAATTTAAATAAAACATTAATACCGGTCTCTCATCATAAATGCTGCATAGGTATTTTTATGCAAATTATTTTTTTAAAGAAGACGAATAAATCAAGAAAGCAATTTCGGGCCTGACAAACTGCCACTTCGTCGACAGTGATCCTGAGAGTCAAACTTTGCCATTGATTCTCGTTAATAACGCTATATTTAGTTGTCTTCCAGCCCTGTATCCCGTGTATTTCTTATTTACCATAGAAACTATAGAACTATAAAATTTTTAACTCTCATTGTTTAAACACATTCGGTACCTAAGGTTACAGTGGTAGTGTTGGTGTCACACCTAGTAATAGATACCGTGACTCTCGATGGCCAAAGTGTTTAGTAGATGGGTAGTCTTAAACCAGCCGAAACCCCTTCTTGCTGTTCATCGTAGTCCCATCTATAGATGATCTCCTATATAAAATGCTCAGTTAACAACATAGTGATTTGAACTAATATAAACTCGTGGAGAAATGGTATTCTGTGTATTTCATTTTTTGTAAAGATAAGTTTCTACTGATCTGATTATCCTGACCCAAATTTCTCTAAGTGAATATGTAGTATTAATTTTCGAACTTTTAAATTGGTTCTCGGTAGGTGATAGAAACGCAAACCATACAGATTAATTTTGCTGCTAAACGATGAGACTATTATGGGTACTTTAATGCAAAAAAGTATATAACCAAAATGCAAGAGACAACAATTGAACAGTTTTATTCTTTTAAAGCTGAATAAAAGATAATTATTCTTAATTTCAAACTTCACAAAAACATGAAAGTCAGAGATAATGATTACGAAAGCATAGCATTCGTGTAAATTTCGGGCTGAGAATATATTCTCATTAGCATATAACAGTTTTGTGTTACAAATGTGAGTAAATCTTTCAAAACAATGGCTTAGCTTCAGATAGTGGAGGAAATGTTTGGTAAGCTACTTGGTAGTGTTCTTGAGTTTCAAATGCATTTTAAAACTCTATAATATAAGTTATACTACCTTACAGGTAAAACTAACATTTTGCTAAAACAATACATGTATTCTAATGAACTTTTTTTGTGAAGAATGGATCTGAAAAAATATTGTATTTAATGATCAACTAAGTTCTTGCATAAACATTTATTAGAAACCATATTTGAAGATTAAAGCATGACAATTTATGCTTGTTTGTTTAACCAAAATATTGAAATGATTTTTATACAAATTCAGTAAAAGCTTATTCTTAAAATATAGAAATTTTAAATATTTTTAATTCTAGAGCTGGTAATCTAGACAATATTCTCTTTTGTACAATGCAGAAAGATGAAACTTACTACAAAATACATGCTACAAATTGATATGAAAATTGATACTATAATTTGCTTAAAATCAGTTTTCAATTCTCAGGAATAATAAAAATGACATTTTAAGTTTGATTAACGTTTTATAATATAAAAAAGACACACATTTCTGCAATATTTGTTAACAAAATGCGTAAAAAGAAGTGTTAAGGTGAATCTTAACAATTCTATACTGACTGAAGCAATTTTCCAAGGAGCATTACCTTCGAAATAACTACTTATGAAATAATATCACGGACGAGAGCTCAAACAATCAATCAAGAACGCAATTTGTTACTTGCGAGTCTCAGACGTTAATCTGCCAGACCTCTCCATTTTCACTCGATGTTTCACGTTCCTTATTTATAATAGCCTACTCAGTCACATGGGCGAGGGCACTTGTCTTTCTTATAACCACCTAAATGCCATTGACAGGTTACTTGTTCAATATTCTATAAAAATTTTTATCACTCCAAACTAATAAAACCGTTATTGGGATGTGAAATAATTAATAAAGTATATTAAAAAAACATAACTTTTTATTTTATTTATTCTAAAGTACATTTCAGATGCTGAAATGTATACAATTTGTGTAATACGCAATATTGTTCATTGTAATTATACGGTTTTGAAGATAATTCACAATTTAAATGCATTTTAAAATAAAAAACTTTAAAACTTTACTCAAAGGGAAGATTTGATCAAATAAAATAATATTGAACCAATGTAGTAAATTATTCTAATGTGAATCTTGTTTATTATAATGTGAATGAATAAAGGAATAGAAAACAATGAATAAATGAATGATCTCACTTGCTACCACGTTGTTATAATCTTGAAAAAAAAAACTGTATGTTAGTAGATGAATTGAGTAATTAGAGAATACTAACAACTAAGTATCTTAAAGATTATAATGAAAGCATTGCCGTCGGTAAATGAGCGTTGCACGTCCTTTGTACATGTGTAGACTCGAGTTGATAACGCAACATGTAATTAATGAACTCATCATTTAAAATGCAGAACGATAAAAGTGTTTAGAAAGATGTAAGAATGTTATGAGATTATTTTGTAATCTTCATGGTGGTAAATATTACCAATTTAAAACCGGCTTATAGATTATTATAAGCAAAAGATAAAATACAACCGCAGCAGATAAAAATGGATCTGGTTTAGAGGTAAGCATTGTTGAATACAGGGTTTGGGTACAAAGGTTAGATTATCCGTCGGTATTTTCTCTAGGTAACATCTTTTAATACAATAAATGTACTTAAGTTTACTATTTCTAAAGTCTAAGTGGAGAAAGAGATACCTTTCCTTATTAATGTATTTTATTAATTGTTATTAAGAGAGACCGTTGAAAGTATTAATAGGAATATTTAAACGATAGCATATCTTCAAGTAGTGATGTAGAAGATTATAAGCACGGTAATTTAATAGTAAAATGCGTGCAATATTGAAAAACTTCACACATTGAGTGTGACTCATGGCTTAGAAACAATATATTATTGTATTACTCAGAATGTATCTGTAGTGAATTCGTTAAAGAATTACAAAACAAACTGAAATAAAAATGTTTATCAATTCAATATCCCATAACAATTGGCTATTTTTATGTTCATATTGAATTGTAATGCTGGTTTAACGTTTAATGCTATCGAATGTTAAAAATTGGCACAGTAAATAAGAAAACCGACTAATAGAACATATTTAGAGTGAAAATAGTATGAAATCACCACTTCCTAGCGAGCAATAATTACCTCTTAACAAAACACCTCTTAATTCTTAATTTAAATTTTTTTAAATTTTATCCACATTTTATTACCTAATGAAAGCCCGAAAGAAAAACATTGTAAATTTTGAACGCCAGTAGTTTAATGTTACCGTAAGTTGTTTCTATAAAATAATTGTAGTTTATGATTTAGAAAAAAAAAACAAATGTTATATTGACCTTATTCGAAACCTGTGTTTCTTTATTATAAAGTTCTTCGATAGTTTGGGTTTCTTGCTCTGTTGTTCAAAAATCAACGTAAGAACAATTTACATATTAGGTCTGAATGGAATTAACTCATAAGCCGTTGTTAAAACAATGTTAAGAAAAATGGAGTTCGATAATTTAACACATCAGGACAATAATTTAGTGATATTTTTAATTTTAATCTATACTTTTCCAGTGAATTAACTTAATAGATATTGTAACAATGAATTAGTAAAAAATATAATAAAAGATTATTTTAGTGAAAAAAAGTTTCTATAGAATAAATCAGTGTCTTGAGTACTTTAGATATATGCCAGCACATCTTCAGGATTCTTAAGGATTGTGTACTAAATTTGAATAAGTTTAATATGTAAAACATTCAACAAATCACTGTGTCTGCTTCAATTGCATATTTTAGTAAAGTACAGGTTATAGAATATAATAATCGCCGAGAAATAGTTTAATAGTTAAATTTTGAAAATAATTGACTAAATGTAATTATTGAGGCAAGGAATTGAAATTTGTATAATAAATAGTTATACTGTCGGTCAAAACTTCAAAAGAGGCTACATGGTTAATAAGAGTGTAGTCTTCTTCCATTTGGGAAGACTATCCTGTTCGTTTTGCGTTTTTTCACTAAATTAACGTAATAGTACAAAGAGCATTGATATTGTTTAAGAAAAGTGATTGTCAAAATATACTTGACTATTGCACATGATGAGTTGATAAACGCCGATGACAAACCTAATAGCCTCAGTCAGTTAGATTTATTTCTAAATGCTACTCTCTATTTGTGTCTCTCAGCAAATTTAAATACAGGAGTCTTTCAGTGTTTTACTCTAAAGCATTTATTTGTCAGTATGGTAAAAAATTAGAGCTTCATTCAGTTAACTGCATACTCTACAAAATATTTGTACCCTTTTCTGATTTATTAATTTATATTAAATATATACATAACGTAAAATAAACGTAAAATTGTAAAATAAAATACAATTTTTATCTTTTTTCCTTAATTGTCCACACAAAATGCCACCGTAAAAAGAATTTAATGTTTGCAAATATTTCAAATTTATTTGTCCGCTCACTCTATACAAATCACCAAAATGTGAATGTAATCGTGAAATATGTAGAGATAAGTTTTAAATTGAAATAATTCATGTTATTTATTTTTCTGGGAAGATTTATTGTTGCCTATCTTTTCATCCGCCACAAGGCTACTAGGTGAGGAACCCTGTAGAAACGGATAGAAAGCCCTCCCAAAAGAACTATTAGTTACTGATGATTTTATTGAATTCAAGTAATTATCCCCCTATGAAATGATTTTTAAACCCTAAGCCTGCTGAAAAATTTCAAACTTATATGACTCTTAAAATTATAATGTATTTCCTTCCTAGTTCTTTGGACTGTACGTTTGCCTTCTCAGCCCTCGATCTGTGGCAGTGTTCAGCCTTTGGCAGGTACCAGCCTCTGGCAGCACTTGCCCTTTAGTATGTTCTGGCATCTGACAACTCCCAGTATCTGGCAGCTTGCATCCTTTACCAGTTACGGACCTCTGGTTGGTCTCGGCCTTCAGAGTTTATGGCACCTGGTTCCTCTATGTTTCTGGCGGCTATTTAAGTCTGGGAGCTTCTGAATTCTCATTACTCTCTGCCATTTGTATTCTTAAATATTTAACAATACAAATATTTAAATAGATTTTTTAACCCTAAAAGGTATGAACTCCCCTTCATATTTATAACATAGAACTTGCATTTCTATTTTCAATAAGTCCATCCAAATTCAAGGAGTCTATAGTAGTGTCAAATTGTTTTGGTGTGAGGGCTTCACCTTCTTAGCTAAAAATGAGCCATTTTTGGATTCATAAAAAAACCTTTTTATTTTTGTCACAATGCATCCAACTACAAGGGATTTAGCGTAGATCCCTTTAGTTGGATATGTTTTTAAACTGGTTTAGGACTCGGCCCCGCGAATTTTCTACTCACGTTTGCAATGGATATATTCCACATATACTTAATGCTAGTCATTCTGGTGGGGGGGGGGGGGGGTGGGGGGGGGGGGGGGTGGGGGGGGGGGGGGGTGGGGGGGGGGGGGGGTGGGGGGGGGGGGGGGTGGGGGGGGGGGGGGGTACGCTACATAAAACGTGAAATGCTTGATTTACATAATAAATTGTAAGCTGGAATTTTTCTGGACTAGAACTATATCAATAATTTGCTAATTGAGAAACAGAAAATTATCCTGACTTCCCTTATTTTTTGCAATTTTGTCAATTACATCAACTCCCTTACTATTCTCGGCCCTTTCTAGTAAGGATCCTCTTAGTTTACCTAATCAGGATGAGCTTCTCTTCAAAAATATCTAGTCAGAGTCTATGCCAGGTTGAAAATATACATTTGGCTAATGATTTTGTCTCGTCTTCAGATAATGTATAATTGAGTGTTCCTGGCATTACAACAAATTAGCGTTTAATTCTTGATGGTAATTGAATTGATATTTCTTTGATATTGATACGTCAATTTCCACACAACCTATTACTCATTTAATTAACGTATAATTAACTAAAATATCCGAATTAATAAAAAGTTATATGAATCGATAAATACATAACTAGTAACCATATTAATATTTGAGTTTTGCTCGTGCAGTAAATGGTCAATGGCTTGGGAAACTAACTGGGCTGGCAGTTTGTTAGTTCCAAACAACTCAATATCAGGCCTTATTGTATTGCCTAGTTGACAGAAATTAATCTCTAGCCCGTTGTGCTTACGTGAATAATTTATAACTAAAAGTTAGTATTTATGTAATAAAAGAAAAGGACATTTTTATAACTATTACAAGTTCAGTATTTAGTCATGTTTTTATGGATAAGGTTTAGGAAAAAGTTTCTGAAAAAAATAGTAAATAATATTACTATATGTGCAACACGTTATAGTAAACTTCATAATTAGGTATTTTTACCATCATTATTATTTTAACCAATATATATGAAAGAAACAAATTACAAAACGAATACAGGGGATATTGAAGGGAACGCTTGTGAAAGGAAACGCTATTTTTTCAGCTTTTCCTATAATTACTATTATATAAAAACTGCTAATTAATTCTTAAAATATATTAGTAAAGTAAATTTTAAAAAAACTCATAAAAAAGTGGTAAATTTTTTTATAGAATTTATCAACACGGATTTCTTGTAAATGTTTTGTCCAATTCTGAGAATCATCATCACAGTTTTCAATAAGATACCATATATATATATATATATATATATATATATATATATATATATATATTATATATATATATATAGGCTATATATTTAATAAGTAATATAAATGTAAAAAGAATTTTTTGAGCTAGAAAAATATAAAATGACTTTGTTTGTTTTCTTACCTCGTAGCACATAATATCAACATTTCAACTTGTTTGATTTGTATGCTTGATGGAAGTCACCAGGTTTTAATATAAAACCATTTTAACTTGTGAGAGTATATAATGTTATAAATTTATGCTCCAATGGTTACGACATGTGTTACAAAAATTTATAATGTTACATACCTAACTCTGAGTTTATTGTGAAATTAAATATAAAATTTTATACCAATCTAGTGGTATACCTAAAACCCTAAGTTTTTCATGTTTTGGCTTCTATGCTAGAAAGAAAATAAGTTTGTTATGTTTCTTTTTTAAAGGATCAATAATGAAAATGTTCAAGGTATTGTATAATATTATTCAAGGTTCTATTTCAAAATCTATAAGGTCTAACCTTTAATCTTTGGATTTTGGCACTGCTGGTTCTTAAAATTCCATAAACATATTTTAAAGCTATTGTTAAATTTTGACTATATATGGAAAATCCAAATCTCACTACTCAGCTATAATTCGTTTTCGTAAATTCGATTTTACACGTTATATATGATATATTGAGCATAATTTCCAATTAGTTTATTTAAATTACTAAGCGGATAAGTTCTACTATCTAATTATTAACAATTAACAATTTTAAATTATGAAAAGCACTAATATAAGTCGTTATATGGTCTTGTTCTACTCCAGAGAGTGTTTAAAGCTCGCAGCAAAATTTACATTCCTGCAAACTTGTAAACTAAAGTCATGTAACAATGCAAGGCATGCTCTATTTGTATGCTTTCAGAGTTTCGTGAATGTTCCCGAGCGTAAGGAACAGACCTGGTCTGCGAGTCAATCAAACTGTATAAACTAGCCAGGCTAACTGTATGAAACTTGGCTGTTAAGTATTTGATAACTAAACCTGGAGGTTGTTGCCTGGGGTACAGTGGCATGCCTCTTATACCAAGCTAGATACGCTTGAATTCCAACCCTAACATGTAAAACACTAATCATCAACAAAATCATAAATATAAATTATATTTAATCCCATAAATTTGAGGAGGATATAAAGGGAAATTGATGATAGGAAGGTACTGGAATGTATCGAAAACGACTAAATATATTTCTGAATAGTTTGTACTATATTATAAAACAGTTTCATCTGTTAACGTTTCAATTCACAGAAAAAAAAAGGCTTTATAGATAAAGGTTACAAATATTGTAAATTTATTAGATTTAAATATTTCACCTTTTTCATAGTTTACCCGTGAGGTTTTTAACGCTGCGCTGTGACTATATAGCCACTTAAGAACCACTAAACCATTTTCTCATATATATATATATATATATATATATATATATATATATATATATATACTAAACCATTTTTTACACACAAACACACACACACACACACACATATATATATATATATATATATATATATATATATATATATATATATATATATATATGTATGTATGTATTCATTCCTTACAAATGATGCTTTCTATTAAAAGTTTGTATCGGAAGTCTTAAGATAAAGATTTATAATTAATAAATACAAATTTCCTCAGGACAATTCACTTCTTACTGATATATACCTTCCAGTTGAACCTAAACGGGATTATGAAAATACTGAAATCACTTCAATCTGGAGAAACTTATGGATACAAGAGCATCACATCACCAACCGCAAATGCCGAGATATTAAAGAATAGATCGATAGGTCTAGTGTACTGTGGGATAATATGACTGTTGAAGATGGTGGGGTTCCATGAGTTTTAACCACTGTAGCTAGCCTAGACATGGCTGCTAACAACAATGCCCCCTGAATGCTTTCACTGGAGAGGCTGGTACAAAGCTTCCCCTTCTTCGGAGGAGAGATAACTGAGATTATTGACTAAAATGTTTCCTAATGGATAATATACAGAAGGCCGCCCCCCTTCCCCCAACCATACTCATCCACAGTATCATATTAATCCGGAGCAGCGCATAAGTTCTTTTAGTTTTAAATGCAATATCTGAGTTTCTTGTTCGAAGGGAAAAAATTCAAATGAAGTGTTAATGGTAACATTTTGTAGTCGCAGCAATTTCGTGACAGTTATTTGGCTAAACGTTATTTGTTACTATCAGTGGGACTCGATATCTAGGTGCAAACTCTTTTTATACCAGGGGAATTTACAGATTTGTGGATTTGTTTTATGGGTTTGAGATTTGAAATTTGAAATGTTTAAGAAAATGGGGTTTGTTCTTGTAATTGTATAAAATCACGAAGATGATATACACTATTAAATGACAGTACAATATGCCACACATGCACATAAACAAAGCTAATGCCAAAACGATGGTCTGAATTTAGCTAATACGACTAAGTTTAGATGTAAATTTGATTGCTCTGTCATGTTACACTGATTTTTGCTCCTTAATTTGAACACTTGGCTTTTTTATGATACCGAGAGTCAGTTATTTAGTTCTAGGTCATTATTGTTAATGGACAATTTCAAATTATAGCTGAACTGCTAAACTTAAATCTGCCTTTATTGCATACTATAATTAACTGAAACACAGCTATAAAACTAAATATAATGATTCTCATGGTTTTTTTATTGAAACATATTAAAATCTTCGGAATTTGAAAGAAAAGCATTATAAAAATAAATACAGAATACACAATTTATAACTCATTTTTTGCGGGTTTTATTACAATGTAATTAAACAATTTTATATCACCTGTATAGAGGCAATAAATTTAACAGTTCTACAGAAAAATATTTTACTCTAACATTGAATGTGAGTGCGACTGACAGTTGTTAGTAGATAGACCGACCAAACATTAAAGCCAGATGACTGTCACAGACTGAGCTTTGTGGATTACAAGATTATGTTTCATCAGTTTATCCAGACCAATACCCCAACCAAACCTTTATATATTTTCTTGTTCCTAATAATTCTTTTCTGAAGTCTGTGAGGAACATGTCGTTTTATGCAGATGTCTGTTACTTTGCTATTTTATCCAGTTTACATGATATACTGTATATCATAAGCATAGGAAGTAAACTGGCAAATAGCACAATAATAACTTACACTAGATTACAAGATCTGATATTCACTCAACTGTTGTTGTTTTCATATGTAAAGGTGTTACCTTTTCACGTTCTTGCTAATAATCAAAGTATTATTTACATTAAAATAAATAATGTCGTTGTTTTTGAGCGGTTATCAGCAGGCATGCTGGTTTTCGGAACAAGTCATCAAATATACGAGTAGTATTTAGGTATATTTATTTATTAAGTAAAACCATATTTTTATTCCTGGAGTAAAAGTAAATTAAGTTGCCTCGCCCATTAGACACTTATTAGTATTTCCCTTGTAAGCATTACTATTTAATGACCATCTGGTATGCTATAGGAGAATTTATTGCATATTTTTGGACCAAAATCCTAAAACCATCTTTCGCACTCGTGACGAACGCGAGACAACTTCAAAACATGCTCCTTTCTAGTGCTATGAGATGCCTCAGGTACCCAGGCCTGCTGCTAGCCATGACTACAAGAATGAGACAGAGTAATGAGTAATGAGGTGCGCAGAGTAAAATTATCAGCAATAAATAACAAACCCAACGAGCACCGCGCCGCGGAGATACCTTCAAACTTCCTCAGCTCACAGACATACCTGAAGAACATGTTTAACACTCGATGCATTCTGGGGAATGAGACCAGATGAAAGCTGTAAAACCAGTCTCAGATCTAGTTGGATCCTAAACTGGGCCTTATTCCTCATTTTTCATTCGACACTGTTTATTTTTCAAAATAATAATCTGTTTCTACATTTAAATCATGATTATATACGGCACAGAAATTTCATAATTTCAAACCGATTCAATCTCACCCTTTTCAAAAACTTTTATTTTGATTCTAAAGTCTGTAATTTATTTCAGAATCTAATTCAAAAGCACACGAATTTTAAACGAGTAGGCTAATTAATGGATTACTTGGTCGGGAAGACTTTTTACATTTTCGTGATACTTACGTCTTGATGAAAGTATTGTAGTATGAATACCTTAAAATTTATACAAGAGTGTATTCTGTTTTAAATTTAAGCTTTGTAACCTACTTTAAACAGTTATGTTCTACTGTTCCCGTATTACTTTTGTACTAACTACTTTTCATACTGATTTTTTGACTTGCACAAAAGCCTTTGTGTTCTATTGTGCGAATAAATATTGCCATTATCATTCCCATTTAATATTCTTATTTTTAATTCTGAGCAATTACTTGGTCAACCCCAAACTTTTTCATATTTTACTACGGTCATAAGGATGTTCTCAGAAAGCAAGAAACATATAATTTAAGCCCCGCAAGGCCGTCCTACAGGTTGCCGAGCGATAAGAAGGTTCAAAGTCCACGCGATAACAGTGGTTTGCGGGAGACGCGCGGAAGGCCAGTTGTGACAGTACCGTTATGGCTAGTGGTTCCTCCGATAATCCTTTTTTATGTGACGGGTGTGAAAACACGTTACTTAGTTTCACGGTTTCAAGTGAAAATCAGGAAAAGTTAAAACGTTTTTTGTACGAACACGGCGTTTTTGCAACGCACAAAAGTTTACCTTGTAGAATTTTATATTTTACTGATAGGTACTATCTCGAGGGATGTTTTTCTTTCGTTGACATCAGCGCGGGGGCGGAGGCACTCCTCTCAACTCGATAACAACTAATTAATTTGTAGCTCGAAATTTAAGAAAAACATTGTTCATTTGGATCAAAATTCTGCTCATTTCAGTGTTATTTTTTCATTTACGTTAACTTTCCGGGGTCTAAATGATGTTTTTTTTTTAAATTTCACATACATCTCTAGATTATATTTATATATATCGTATGGGGGACAAAGGCAGCTATCCATAAATAAATAAATTAAAAATTACAATTATTAAAAAGTATACACAATTATATACTTTATATACGATATCTCTAGATTATCGTAGTAAAATATGAAAAAGTTGACAAAGTAAAGTAATAGGGTTTCTCAGAATTACCTTCTTATTATTAATCATGTTTTTACGAAACACTTAGTTCAGCGTCATCAGCATACGAATACAGGCAACTATTTCGTATGTATTTTGTGGGCCTAAGTTAACTTCTCTGCGGATTAAAAGTATCAAACTTACATACAATGAGGGATCTGTTAAAACTTTTACCCTTTACCTCCTATTCACTAAATGTGAATGAAACCAAGAAACCACCTTAGGTCGAAAATTAGAAATATTAAAAACCGCAAATAATATTGCGTCGTCTATAGAATTGAGGGCATGTGAAAAGTTCAACATTGCCAGAACAAAAGCTTTTATTTCTGCTCTTGTCTTGAGCAAGTCATCACAACGAAGTAAAATGGTTCTTTGTTATAGTCTTTTCTTAACCGGGACTGAAGTGCGGAATAATGCTTTTTAACTCCATAGGGGAAACAATGAACCTTTCTAAAAAATGTAACTGTGCAGGTAATCCTGAAATTGTATGGAAAATGGAAACAGAAAAAGATCTTTTTACTTTAGGAAGGGGTAACAACATCACTTCTTTCTAAACGTTGGTAAATAATGTATTAGAGGACAATGACTGGTTTATTAAGTGCATTATTGCATCATTATAATAAAGGCTTATAATTGTAGCATTGTAATAGATATAGCATCAGACACAACTGCCCCTTATGTGAAAATATACAAAGCCTCCTATACTTATCTTTGTCCCCGCCGGAAACTGAAATGACCATTGACGATCTCTAATTTGTTTTTTGTTTTATAAAGCACTATGCTATTAGATTGTGGCGCAATACCAGATTTCATACTAACAATATACTTGTTGATTCCTTGCAAATATTTTAAAAAAATGTAGACCGGTTTGTTCACATGAATCATCACCACCGCCAGTTTTTTCACAGGTTGTTGAATAATTATTTTATTTATCCGTGGAAAAATCTGTTTTGTTACATTTTTTCACTAGAGCTACATTTCCATTAATAACGCTAATGATAGCAGTATTTATAGAACCTAGAACTTCAGTCTACTTTTCTATACACGTAATATCCTCCCACTTATATATACCAGACAACAACAATATGACAAACATATTTAAAGCAAACGTGATTAAGGTGCTCAACCCATACTTACATTCAAAATTTATATAAATCGTACTGTGTAAAGAGTATGTGATAACAAGTCTGAAACTTAGAATTAATTTTTACTTGTTAACATAAGAATACGAATTCATGGACCACCCCCTTGCAGTGACAGTTGATTATTTTCTAACGTTGGCTATTTCTTCTGGAGTTGAGTTTTCATTTGCATAACCATCAAGGTAAACTAGTGATTTCCATAAAAATACAATACAAATAGATGAATAAATACGCAAATATAAATAAACAGGTTATGAAAATGTATATTTGGCACGCGCGCGCACACACACGCACACACGCACTCACATAAAATTTATTTTTCTAATATATATAAAGCAACGAAAGCGGTTTTTCGTGTAATATATATATATATATATATATATATATATATATTTAATTTCAATAAACATTGAATCACAAAAAGTACTTGCTCCGCCGGGAGTCGAACCCGGATCTCTCACTTGCCGGGTGAATGTGCTACCATTACACCACAGAGCGCTTACTTTTTCCGATTCAATTATTTTGTATTTGGCCGTATCTGTCACATATGCATTTAAATAAGCAAACTAACATATGATCGGAAGACCAAACACCTGTCAAACGACTTTTATTTACATTAAATTGTATAAATGGCAATAGCCTTATTTAATTTCGATAAACATTGAATCACAAAAAGTACTTGCTCCGCCGGGAGTCGAACCCGGATCTCTCACTTGCCGGGTGATATATACATATATTACACGAAAAACCGCTTTCGTCACATAAAACATTGCTTGTATATTACTATTCCCATAGATATTTTTTGCTAACTGATTGCTATATTATCTTTGAATTTTACTGTTTAGATCTTAGTTGTAGATATTTTTGAAATTACTTCTAGAGAAAGTAGTAATATTATGATTATCTTCTATTTTTTTCTTATACATTTCGACTTATCAATAACATCACTATAATTTTACTTTACCTTTTCATGACTGACTACACTGTACTGATGTAAACATTATTGATAAAATAAAACTAAGCGAATTCTCAATCATGTTGACACTAATAACTCATCAGCTCACGTCACGAGAGGCGTACATTCATGTGATTAGAATCCTCGTTAAGGTTTAACCAACACCTCCTTGGCTGGAGCTGCACGTACAGTAATTACAGGATACGACAGTCTCCTTAGGTACTAGGGAGTTTACAAGTACTATATTCAACTATTACAAGTATTTCCTTGAGTAGGCGTACAATTAAAATAATATCAAGCTATATTATTGTAATTATGATTAAATAAAAAGCAATTAAAAACCCTGTAACACATATGGATTAATTGGTGTCAAAAACTATAATGATACAACACTACTATATAGTTGTCTGTTTTATAATAAGCAAAACTACATTAAGTAAAGTTTCATAATACTACTAACTGACAATAGATAAATAAATTAAATTTTATATTTCGATATTAGCGTTATGTGATAACATTACGACGGATCATTAGACCTTTTCGTGATGTCCTAACTGAAACCTCACATCTCTTTATTCAGCAGTTATTTTAAAACTAATCCAACGTATCTGTGGATAAAATTTAATTCAGCAACACAGCTCGAGATCAAAGCCTCACAGTCGAAGCATGTTGCGTCTGTCTTTTGATCACATACAATAATTAACGTTCAATTAATCTAACTAAATCTTTCAAGCAAGCTTTGGGGCATTCATATACTTTCATTATTTTTAACTACTAGAGGATAAGAGCGCTTTTTTGGTTTTTTTAATTGATACTTCTTAAAACTTATTATCAAGATTGAATTTATTAAAAAAACTAAAAATTTAGTTTTATATATTAAAGGATTTCTACAACTAATGGACGTTACTCGTCTATAACACTTATAATTCAGGTCTGCCTGATGGTAAGATCAAAGCACCAGCGGGTAAACGTGTAGCTACAGTAGCATGTGATTTAATACTGAATTGATTTGAACTTGACTACAGTATTACGAACCGTACAATAAAAGGAGTGAAAAGATATCCTACTATAAGGGGCAGACGATTGAAGTGTGACTAAGTATTGCTAACACCAAAGCCACCTTATCTTATCTCTGATTTTCTTTTTATAGTTCCCTTAGTTTCTGTTTAAGTGTCTCCAAAATATAATATTAAGTGAAAAAATTTAGTTTGTTCTGTTATTTCCTCGCTAACATTATTGTTACCCATAAAACCAATGTAAAAACGTTGGAACTTAACCTGTAAACCTTCAATTTTGTCATTTAGACTCAGTAATCAATATAGCTTTTTCTTAAACCAAGAGGAACCTATGTTTCAAGTTTCTATGACTATTTTAATAAGATTTATTGAACGGACGTACAGACAACGACACTATTTTAAAAAGGTTATGTCTGGTTTTGTGTTTAAAGTAATGTACAAAGTTTATCAATGTAGAAAACTATGACGATATACGAAATAAAGATAAGTTGTGTAAGACTAGGAAAACTAAATAATGAAGAATATTGCATTTTATTAATACTGTTACTTTCAAAAACTCTAGGATATAAACTTTTAATAGTCCCAAACAAAATTGAAACAGAAATACGATATTTGTTCAAAATATTTTTTAAGCTTAGTTTCCATAGAAAGGGAACAATAATTATTTTCGATATCTGGAATTTTCACTGTTTTATTAGAGGTAAAATATATTTAAAGTTTAATGATTCAACCTAAGTGGATTAATTCTCACGATTTGCGTTGCAAATAAGTCGAGCTCTAACAAATTTTTATTAAAACCATGTTCACTTTATTTATTTGTAGGAAAAAACTAATTAATTAACGATAAAGCAATGGTAAAAGCAGAGATGATTGATGAGAAACTGCCGAGTCTATATCTTTGGCTCAATAATACCGGCTCATCTAGATAATATATGTTCGTCTGTACTGTTATCCAACGTCTCATGCCAATCACCAAATCGTTTCCTTCCATTCTAAATTATAGAATATGTTTTATCTGTGTTTAAAGTGTACAAATTGATGGATATTAATTTATTTTTAACTATATCTGAAATATTGATCCTTATTACACAGAGGTATTATTTTGTTATTGCCGCGAAATTAATTTTTTAATACCAAGAGATCTCACAACGTCCCTTGTATATCATAAAGATATGAAATGATCGTTTATTTTATATTGGGGTACGGTCTGAAAACGAATTGGGCCGAGGAAAGTGTATTGATAAACATTAAGTTCTATGCACAACAATGGTTCCAGTGCCTTTTTTAATGAGATAGTGAGATGGTCATACTGGATGCACTTTACTATTATAGATTATATCGATATTATTGTATACTGACAATCAGAACACTGAGTCTGACAATGTGTGTTGTCTATTTTTAATGAAACTTTTCTTCGGTTGTATATTGGGAATACATATTGAAGAATTTTATATTAACACCGAGTGAAGGAGCTGCAAGAACGTTAAAAGTGTTACGAGGCCAACGACTAAGGGACTTCTGAGTGAATACAACAACATTGGTTGCATGAAAGTAGTAAACAAATAAAAAAAATAAAATAAAGTTTGATGCGCTGACTAGGGAAAGTAAAACGCAGTTTCCAATGAGATGGTGTTAAGAATATAACATTTTTAGCTAAAGACGGTGAATTTTCTTTAGTGTTTTCCTTATTTATTATTATTTCTAATAAAATATGTTGCACGCACCTGTTGCGTTATATTATTAACAGGGAAATATCAGATCATAATAAATCATAATAAAGATAAACATGCAGTTTATAAACTGCTCAATTAAACTATCAAACACAGTGTATCGTTTACATTCCATGTTATCCTGTTAACAGTTGTTGTGACAAAAAAACATATACCATTATCCATTACCATTATATATAAAATATCCTCGTTGTATTCTTTGAAGCTAACAATGGTGAAGGTAATAGTAAAATTTGAGTGTAATTGCTATTTTTAAATAACGTTTCTAAGCTTAATAGTGTGTTTTTTTTTGTAAAATATTATTAGTAATATATAGTATATAAAACACGAAACTTTAAAATCTACCATGTCATACGAGTATACTAATTTATCCCAAAAAGGAATTTGTGTTATATTGTCTAAAATAAATTTATATTTCATTAACGAACATTATTAGAAATTTGCAATGTAGATAAATGATACATGTAAAAAATTTTTGTGCTTCATACCATCGATAGTTTCCTACATTCTCTTTCAGTATACAGTGTTCCAGACCATCCCTAAATCTCTAGCAGTCAAACTATTTACTACAGAGGCTTGGTTTAAACGTTGCGGCAATTACACTGAGTTTAGAAGAACTGGGTGTATTTAAGCTCTATGGTGTATTAGAAGGGTGTATTAGGGGAACCCTACTTAAACTAAATTTAGAGGTTCATGGACCTTTTAGAAAGGCAGGTAACGATATTAAGGATCACTGACGACGTACCGGTTCGTCGGGCACCCAGCTTTGATGAAATAAAACGCCTCCGTCCACTGCTAGCCATACTGTCATCACCCTAAGAAAGTCTGGAGCAGAGCGCGAGCTAGCAAAGCTCATCAGAAAAAAAACTAACAATCCTAGCAAAAATCAAGTATAGGCAGGTAAGTCTAAAAGAAGCATCCAGAAAAGAGTTTCATAGAATAGACTTCGCAGACGAAAAGACCAGCTAACTACGTGGCTGCCGGTCCGAACACTGATCAGCAAAATAAAAGTGGCAGATGCCACAATGTTACCCCGAGTGAATCGGCCCGGAAGTATTTGGTAGGATTATTTAAAATTACCGAGTGCTCCAAAAAGTGAATACAATTTTTTTTTATCTACAAAGCTTAAACGCATTCATGTTTTGTGAATAATGTTAAAGAATCTTTCACCTTAAATATTAAGGAGAAGAAGAAATTCGTAAGCTTTGTTTGTTTTAACACAGTGGCCAAAAGTTAATTACAATTTATGTTGGTAATACTCCCATAGTACGTTTTTAACTGGACAATTTCTTTTTCTAATTCTCCACAGCAAAAAGTATCTTAAACATTATCATAAATTATTATATTTTTCCTTATCGTTTTATTTAAATGATATGGATGACTTCAATCTTAGGAGTAGGCCATGCGAAACAGAAAAACATTTTATAAGGTATTTAAGTACTTACCTAGTAGTTGAAATCTAAAACAGTGTTAAAAATAATGGTTACTCCGAAGAGAATTTTTTTACTATAAATCTAAGCAAATTGAAAATAATAAACAATGTTTACACAGAACGGCACATTTGATATATTTTACACTTTTAGAGAGAAGGATACTATTCTACGTAAATTTAAAGACCAGTTGGGCTGAGCGCAGAGGGGTTTTCGATATAAGAAAATGCCTAAATTCATCAATTCAATACCATTGGTTTATTACTTTAAACGTGAAAACAAATCCAAAAAAGACACTTTCAAATTTATAATATTATTAGAATTGGACGGTGTTTACCATAACAATACAATACAATTTGCGATGACTTGAGCAGATACTTAGTTAGTTTGGATTTTTTTAGTCAATGAGTGATTTAGTCATATTTCTTTAAGTTAAAAACTAACTAGTAAATTTATTCTACTGCCTTTTCTTGGATTAAACACCATCAAGTATAAATGATAGAAGATTCAAAATCCTCTTATAAATCTTTTTATTAAAAGACAGTGATCAAAAGAAATTACTTTTGATTTTCTAATTATAATAATGGATTTTCTCATTGAACATCATTCAGTGACAGACAATACTGTAATAACGTAGGACGATAATGATATATTTATTTTTTATGTGTTAACTAGTCATCTGAGGAATTCTCTCAACAGTATTTCAGCACCGAGTCTATTTACTTGGTACAGTTCTTTGGGGAAAAATGCCAGAACAACCTGAGTTGATAAACACGTTATCAAGGAAATGTGATATTGTTTGGTAATCATTAAATTTTCGCTGATATTCTTGCTATTTTTATTCTTCACGATTTCGATGTTTATGATATAATTTGCTTCCAATCATCTCTCAGTAAAAGACGATTTCAGTTTTATTCTATATTGAAAACAGAATGAATTAAATAGTTGGCATCAATGTTATATCTTATAAAAAGTACGTTTTTAATTATTACATTGTTTAATTATAAAAAACCTGCGATTGTTCATAATAAACATTTTAAACATTTAAATAAATGTTCTGTATAGTATTGTAATAAAAATGCTTAGAATACTCTATCCGTGTATTTGTAATTTCATAACTAGTATCTAACGTACAACAAAAATTCTCCTCTGATAGTTTCTTCCTGAACACTATACAAGATTTTTCAATACATACATTTATGACAAATAAATATTATTGTAATACACATAAAACTTTTTAAAACTCATAATTATTTATTGTTTGACACCTAGTTTACTCACACTCATAAACCAACTTTACAAAATTTATCTTTACCTTGAATAAAGTAAATGTAAGAAAATAAAAAATTATAAAATAGATTAAAATCGTCAGAAAGTGTATTTAAGTATATATCTTATTTATGATTCATACTGTATGTTCAAAGGCCTCCTTTCTTCGCCAATCGCCTGTTATTAAGTGAACACATTTCCCACTTTGTTTGTCAATACTGTAGGACGTAGGAGTGTTTCTCCACCTTTGCCTTTCTAAGAAAATTACTTACTGATAGTACAGGGTGGCACAGATAAACGGGAAATTTTGAAACAATCATAATAAACCAATGAATTGTACAAACAGCTTTTTAATGCTTAAAATGTGTTAGGCAAGAGTGGAAATTACATGAGAAATGTTTGAAATAACAATAAAGCTAATGTCACTTTTTTTTTAAATAACATCAGTTAAGTGCTGTCCATTGCGCCTAACACATTCATTCAATCGATTTCGAAAACTTGTCATTGTGGGACGCAATGTGTTCTCTGGGATGTTGGCGACGTGTTCTTCAATCTAGGGTCTTGAGCTCAAGAAGATTTCTTGGCCTAGTCTGGTACATAACGCTCTTTAGATGTCCCCATAGAAAGAAGTCGCATACTGAGGTCTGGAGACCGTGGAGGCCAAGTGACATTAGCGTTCCTTGAAATTATGCGCTCTCTAAACAAACGCCTTAGTGCTGCTAGTGTCAGATTTGCAGTGTGTGAGGTGGCTCCATCCTGTTAAAACCAGATTTTCTGAATTCCAATATCTAGAAAAGCATGAAGCCGTGGAGCAAAAAATTTCTCCAGCATATGAATGTAACGTTCAGATGTGACAGTTACAGTGGAACCATTACCATCCTCAAAGAAGTAATTATTCCTCAACAAGATACTGCACACCATACAATAATAATTTTAAGGCTGTGTAACGGGCGTTGATGAAGTTCACCGGGATTTCTGCGAACCCAGTAACGCATGTTCTGCATATTTACATGCCCATTTAAATGAAAGTGGCATTTAAAAGATTGTCAAGGAAATCTGCGTCCTCATTGAATTTAGCTGTTCACAAAATTGTAAGCGGAATTCACCATCATTTGGTTTTAGAGCTTGAATAATCTGAAGCTTGAAAGGATGAAAACTTCAGGCCGTGCAATATTCTTTGCATACTCCGATGCTCAAGTCGCAATGATGAGGCGATTTTTCGTACAGAATGACGCGGACTCCTTTCCACTGTGACTCGCACTGCATCAACATTTTCTGGGGTTCGAACATTCACTATACACCCAGGAGGTTTTTTCTTTAAGGCCGAACCAGTCCCTAATTCCGAACCAATGATTATATGGCATGTGAAGAAGGAACTCGACCGTCGGGAGGAATATCAAAATGGCGTCGGAACACTCGTTGTGCAGCTGTTACACTATCACCATTTTTTTAGTATGATCTCACGGCAACGAAACGCTCTACACAACTCCACTGCTCCATCTCAACTAAATGACCGTTTCTACTTGGCATCATGACTTCCGTCCCCCACTCCTACGAGACTTGCAGGTGTACCAACAGCAACTTTAAAATTTCCCGTTTCTCTGCGCCACCCTGTACATACAAGGAACGCATCTTTTATTTCGATTTGAAAACAGGTATATTAAAGTTAAGGAGATTAATGCCATTCCTATATTTAAGCAATTATCTCACATGCATTTAATACAAAAAAAATACTGATTTATTGGATAAATACTAATTTTATAGTTAGCGAAAGGGCTAATAAAATTCCATGTCTTTCCGTCAGTATGTCTTGTCGCACAATATCTCGGCAGTAATGTAACCCGTAGACTTTAAAATTTGCAAACTCATGGAAAAATTAAGACTCTACTGTTCAGTGAGTTCTTGAGGCCAATTTGTTACCATTATTCAGGATTTTGGTGGTTTAAAAAAAATTTACAATGGAATAGTTAAAATGAGGTTTTGAATATTTTGTAGGGTAAAACCGTTTTAAAAAATATTTTATTGTAATTGATTTAGTAAATTTGTTACCCGTGTATTTTAATTATATCAGTTATGATAAACACATTGTTTTGGAAATGTGTTGCAGATACAATAACCAAAGTACAATAGAACACAAATTATGCATAACATTTACAATAACAACTTCAAACATAAAATAAGTCGAAGAAAATATTTTACACAATAACTATGTTAAAAGTTATTTATAAATATGCCATAAACTTACATTGGATAATAAATAACTCTTTAGGCCCATTGAATAATATGTGAGTTAAAATACTAAATACACACGACTATATTATAGTAACTTAAATACATTTTCTAGTTAGTATAGAAGATACAACTTTAATCTTTATTAGAATAAATACTTATTTTATTTACTATTTTATGGTATAGCAATTGCACTCAGATGTTTACATTAAAGCATGGTTGAAGAGTTACTTCAGAACTGGAGAGGAAATTTAATTAAAACAGCAGAAATTGAGCAGCTGTCTATTACACCCTCTGGCTCTCTCACCACCTACACCCGGTGCGCTGCTGAGTTGTTTCTGTGAGCGAGAGTTTAAGGCTGAACTTTTTGCGTGGGAATATCGAAAGACTTTTTCTAATAAATACAACCAAAAGTAAAAACTTATTTCCTATAACAAGTGAATCAACGTCAATTTCTTTGATAAAATATTACTTATCTTTACGTGGTCTGTGGCTTTCTCTATTCATGACCGAAACGGTGCACAAACTTGTTTGGTAATTACTCAATTTAAAATGGTATTTAAGTCAAATAAGCCTGAGTTTTACAATTATTATTAGACTCTATCATATTAGGCTATAACATATTCACTAAGAAAGGATTATGGAATCCGATTTAAGCAAGAAGGTCATCCGATCTGCCCTTATATGCGAGAAGTCCAACAACAAAACAGAAGGATTAGTGGCTTCTATATGTAATGAAACTCGATACAATGAAATTCGTATTACTACATTTCCTCAAACATTTGCTCTAAACATTTTAGTATCTGAACACTATCATATTATTATTATGACCAAGCCAAATTACCAATTACTATAAAGCCGGCCTCGAGATGGAATTGTCTAATAATCATTAAATATGTTTCGTATATTTGTATTTCGTTTAAACATATAAGCCTTTAATGCATCTACTATACTGCAGGGCACATCTTGCGAAAGCATCTGTTAACAACTAGTTGTTTAGACACTTAGCTTTAAACTTTATATTCCAAGTTAAGGCAGTTTTAGGACATTATGTTCCCAGTAAAGAAGTGAGAGCATGGTAATATTCTGAGAGTGTAGTTCAAATATTTTATTACGTCTATGTTATAACTGACATTAGTTGAATTTGGATTAGAATATTATGACTGTGTGGTTACTCTCTTATTAGCAAAAGTTCGTGCTTGGAGTAGATCACTGTTCTGAGTCGTAAAGGCTGTAAGTTACTTCTGTACATATTGTGTGACATGAGTTGAAATCAATACAGGCATTGGTTGGATTTGAACCAGAAGTCAGAATATCCTGGCTATATGGTGGCTCTCTTATCAGCGAGAGATTCGTGCTGAGTGCAGCTCTCTGTTCCGAGCCGGAAGAGCTGTAAGTTACATAACCATATAATAATTTATTAAGGATTTATTTCTTTATCATATAAGAAATATATTCCCTGTTTTTAATAAAATCTTAGAATTTTAGAGACATCTTAGAGTTTTTCTATTTGATAGAACATGTGGCATATTTAACAATTAATTGAAAGGATAATAATGATATATAGGTGATATTCTATATATATTAAGTTATAAGGCACATAGAGTAATATATGATTCCTAAGATTTTATAATATTTACCCAATTAAAAACTTGATATCACAGAACAAAGCTGTCACTGGTATCTACTAAATATACTGTGTACATCTTGTTGTTGTGAACCATCACTTAGGTAATATTTATTATGTTTATTTCATAATCCTTTATAGCAATTATACATTTCCAAACATAATCATTAATTTTCTTTTTGTAATTACAACATTTCTTTCCACCTTCACAGTGTAATTGCTTATAAACTATAAATAAGTGGCCCTTTGCATGAAAATATCCAGCAAACTTTCTAGATATCATATATAAGGGGCTCGGTGGGTAATGCTGTGAGCTATATAGACATCAGAGACAAGGACGGCCCAGACTCTGCTATGCGGCAGCAGTTCCAGATAGTAGAACATTACGTACACAAAGATTACCACAGTTCTCTGATGTACAACGACATCGTACTGTTCCGACTGGACAGGGACGTCGAGTTCACGAGGTTCGTGGCGCCTGCGTGTCTCTACCAGGGACTGGCTGAGCCCAAGGGAAGGGCAGTGGTCACCGGCTGGGGCCGCAACCAGTCGGGTGGGTACCTTATCAGTCATTGGTTCCTTGAAACTATTCTAGAGATTCATGAATCATCTAAATTAAGTTGCCACAAACGTAACGAACATATAATATATTGATTTGTCTTTGAATGATAAGTTTATGTCACTATTATTGTTAAAATAATGGTAAACGAGTTTCAATTGAAATTGTATTTAAAATCTGATATCCTTTAAGATTCTTTTTGTAAATACCAGGGAATAAGGGAAACGCAGAAAAGCTGCTTCACTCTTCAATTGGAATGTTTAAAAACCATATATTTTTTTAAAGTTATATTATTCCAATTGAAATTTATATTTCCTTAATTTATACATCTTTTAAAAAGATGTCACTCCTGGTAGCTGGAACTCGTGTATTAATAAATCCTGTAACACTTCACATAATTTTATTTTAGCCATCAGACAAAGATAGCTAAATTTGTTACTTAAGTTGACATAATTATTCGTGTCAGTAATTGAAAAGGCAGAATACTTACAGTACACATGCAATATATGTAACATATGTATTTAATCTTAATTAAAATAATACAGTGCTGATGAGGAAAAACTGTGCCGCAAAACTCATGCATTTTTTTCAATTTCATTTTTAGATTAAATATAACACTTGCCATATATAGCCGAAAAGCTACCATTACTGAAAAACCAAAATATAGTGTTGTACAGGTATAATGCTTAGGTAAACGTGAAATTGTTTAACAAACGCAAGCTATCATCTCACAAATGTAAACTTTTGTTGTTTCTGCAAAGCGGCCTTGTTTTTTCGTTCTTAAGTACACATTGTATTGTATCTAATCGTTGTTGTAACCGAAGTGAACAAATATGTACACCAATATTTGATTCTACCACATTGCGTAACACAAGGAGTCGGTTTATTTAGAATAAGCAGTTAAAAACATTTAATCATAGCTTTGTCTCTTCAACCAATTAAACAATGAACATAAACGTTATAGCGAGAAAAACAATTTTTTATAACAGCATAACTATGTACATAAATATGATAGAGAGTTACACGCTTCTTTACCAAGTTTAGCTTTATGTTCTGAAAACTTCTGAAATTGTTCTTGAAACCATTACCTTTCTAATGATATTTTCATGTAATAGTCCGCAACTAATATAATAATGTATATGTAGTCTAATAACATAAAAGTTATTGAAGCTTAATACCTATATTAAGCTTTGCTTAATTAAGACGTCTCAAACTTTCGTGGTTTTATGAATTGGTGGTTTTGTGACTTGCTATTCATCTGATATTTCAGGACAGATAGACAAACATTTAGACTGCTCTTTGATCTTTTAACTTTAAAAACTATAAGCTTCTTTCTTTAACAATGGGAAACTCATGTACTAGTTTCAAGTCTCTAAGAACTGTATATCAAGGGTTATCGCTCAGAGGGCTGATAGCTAGACAGACATACATACTGTACTTTCACCTTTTGACCTCTAAATTACTTGAAGACCAATTTACCAAGTTTAATGCCCCTAGCACCTTTTTGTGAAGAGTTATCGCTTATACAAATGGACAATAATACAATTTCGAGAAGGCCTAGATGAACCTTAATAAAGGTTTTAGTAAGTATTGAACAAATTTTGAAAGAAAAGTAAAATTGAATATTAGTGATATAGAAATCAAACAAATATTTTTTTAAATTAGGTACACATTATTTGATTTAAAGAGAAATAATATTAAATTAAATGTAAATATTTGATTTTAATTTTTGAAAAATAGCACACGTTAAATGGAAATTTTCAAACAAGAACCAATTGTTATAAATGTACTTATAACTAGCTATGAATAAAAGAGCACTAATGTAATGTGTGGGACTTGTTGTAAAAGAAATATATATGTGATCAAGATAATTAAGCGACAAGCTAAAAGAACGTTGATAACGTAAGTATGATTTCCAGGGGTACTCGGGAGGCCTATTGGTGAAGGTCAGATGTCTCCGAGCAAGTCAACATTAGGTCATTAGGACCTGTTAATTTTATACGTATTTCTTTCTCAGAGTTAAAGGTTTTCGTCTATGAATGGATCTATTTTTTTACTAAACTATTTCAAACTTGAATATGCATTGAAACTAAATATCAGCGTGTAAACATAAAATTAATTGGTATAGACAATCTTTTGCTTCATATGTTATCATAATGGAGTCTCACTAATCCGAACATGCTTAATCCGATCATCCGGTTAGTCCGATCGGATCCAGGAGGAATTTTTATATTTATTTATATCGATAATGCAAAATTATAGCAACTAATTCCCTAAATAATCAAAATGGGTGAATCATTTTGTACAAAAACTTTCATTAATTAAGTAGATACATGTACAGTATTTTATTAGGACAAGTTGCCTATGATACAGTACAGTACATAAATAATGAAGTTTACATACAGAACTAGATTGAAGCTTATAGGTTAAGTACGAGTTAAATTAAGAAGTGAAATCAAACAATAACTGGACGTCCAGTACCAATATTCTTGTTGAGTAAATATTAAATGAATCGTTTTATTTCAGAAAACCCCCTAACTAACAAAAAGTAAATTTTAGGAAAACAATAAAAACTCTCCTCTACAAACACATTTTTTTTTCTTTATCTTAGGTTTTTTACGTTGGTTCCACTACATTTAGAAATTGCTTAGTTGTGTGTTTTTATCTCTCTACATATTACATTTTTGTAGAAAAAAAATTATTAAAAAAAATCAGTTGAAGGGTTTCTGCACCAAATGGTTGTTCCATATACACTTTTCATTGTCTTTATATTATTTATGGTATTTTTGGTGTAGTTAAAATAAATTACACACTGAACAAGTGTCAAAAATGATTATTTATTACAGAGAAAACATCTATTTGCAAATAAAAAGACAGAAGTGCAAACTTATTCACACCCTTGATCCACTTCCTCAGGGTTTTCAGAGTCAGTTGTAGGCCACAGTAGGATTGCATTATAAAAATGTTCATAACCTCTCGTGTACTCAGTTAATTTTCTCAAATCCTGTATCTTTTTCTTGTTAATGGGTACCTGAAACCATTCCACTTTTTATAAAAAATGCAGTTTACTGATGAGAAATAAAATAACAAAAACTTGTTTGCTAATTTTATCATTCCTTTACATTATTCTCATGGAGTTAGTCTAAATTTTAGTGGAACAAATTTTAAGAAATAAGTTTAGGCTTACCTTTCCTTGGGGATAGGCCGGCTGATTTGGTAGTTCTGGAGGCTTATCACATTTCAGGAAGGTGAATGTAGATGAAATCATACCATCAATAAACGGTTTCACTACTACTTTTCCCCTTTGTTCTTGAGCTGAAACAAAACTGCTTATATGTTGAAAGTTTGAAGGGCTCCTTGTCTTTTTTCGGAACATTCCTTCCTGAAGTTTCATCAGAAGCAGAAGTGGACTTTTTATAAGAAAGTGGCCACCAGTCCTTGAAATTCAAGATTTCATCTGTTTTAACCATGTGAACTGAAAAAGTGGCCTGTATTTACTAGCCCTCAAAATAAGTTCTCTATATTCTTCAGGGGTGTAGATCCTGTCTACCTTTCTTATGAGACGCTTTATACAACCAAAATCCCTATTCACAAGGAGAGTACGAGTGCCCTCATACTGGGAAGTTGTAAGTGATTGTCTCTAGGTTGCAGTTGTCACACAAATTCATTAAAAACCTAATTACAGTGTTGTTCTTGTTTTGGCCGAAAGGTCCATCACTGAATAAGATCAAATGTTTTACAGAATCTGGGATCTCTCCGTTTTTATATAGTCAAAAATAAAAGAACACACCTCATTGGGAGATTTGTTTCCTTCCCCTTCGTGATAGACGTACATCCTGGCCTTATTTGATTTCAAATCATGAATACAAAAATTGTTTTACCCCATAATTGCCTCATGTAAAATACCTCCTGTACGGGTATGTGGGGCAGGGGGAGGTTCTGCATAAAATCAAAAACATATAGCAACAGTGTCATCATTTTGTATCTTCACTTGCTAACTGTAAGGAATGATAAAATTTTTTTGCTCTCCTTTTGTGAAGAATTAGCTCAGCAGCAACATTACGTTTAGCATTGTCACACATAAGGGGATCCTTTAATTTACTGGAAAAACTTCGCACTGACAGCATACGTCAACTTGAGGACGACCAAATGAGAAATTAAAATTTTCCTTAAAGTAGCCGTAATAAAAGTTGTATTTTACAACTTTTTCTAGATCAGGATGTTTTATCTATAAACATTTCATGCATTTTCTTGACAGTAAGCCGAGCATCTAAGTATTTCTTTGGCTTACCACCATAATGAGTTTCCTTTATTTTCATATGACTTTATATGTTGATCAATAAGTATACAGATATTTCCTGGTATGGCGTTTCCACTTCGGGTTTTGCCCCTCAAGTCACGTGGACTTTTCTCCTGGAGCAAAAGCTGACAAAATCCTTTTCATACGATCAGCTGAAATTCCATGGACTTTTAAAAACACACACTTTTGCAAACAGGTATAAGACAACCGTTAATTTTTAAATGATAAACATAAGTATGATTTTCTCTTGAAACTTCTAGTGTCCTGTTCCATTAGCTCATTTGGTTTCTTCACTCATTGATTCAATATTTTGTCCACATTTGGAACGCCTACCAATTTCTTTGGCCTCAACAAAGTGTTTGAAGGTAGACATCTTGAGCATTTTTTGTTTCCAGGGAGTAAAAAAAGTTCCAAATGTTTTTCTTGGACTCATTGTTTATCTTACGATGACATTTGATTGGACACTACAAACTATATCCTCGGTAAACACTTTACTTGACACCTGCTTACCTTTGTAGGAAACATAACCTGCCCCCTTTACTCTGGCATCACGTATGATATAACGTTTATAACTTTCTGGTCGTGTTGTTCCTCTTTTCTTCCTTGGTGGTTGTTTGCTCCTCATCAGAACTTTCACTCATTGTGACAAACACGTATAGTTAATAAAACAAAACTGTGATCACTATTCACTAACTCAGATTTCTGACAAGTTTAGGTTTAGGTTAGTTAAATAAGCAGTATTAACAAACAAACAACAGCTGACCAGAACTGAATGAGTGGGAAAATGCTACTGGCTCAGTGTTACCAACTGTCATTTCTCATAAATTTAAATTATCCCCTATTTGTTTCAGAAACACCCTCAAGTGTTGTCACTTGAGGGGTTTCTGCACTAAACAGAAATATTCACTTGCATTTTAGTGTTGGTTTCTACACCAAACTGTGTGTTTATACTAATACTATAGTTTTCTAACAAAAAGTCAAATTAAAAAAAAATGTCGGTTAGGGGGTTTCTGAAATAAACTATTCAAATGTTAAAAGACATAAATTTAGGATTTGTCTTTTGTCACAGTGAAAAAATCTATTGGATGACGATTAATTTCGCCATCTTGTCATATAGGCCTACATGATATCTGCAGGTGTAGCAGTAGCCTGTTGCTCTGGATATCATAGTGCAAGGTCAGGTGCTGTTGCACCGTCTGCGTGTGGCACCAATTCTCCTTTATCACAAAGGTTCTCGTATACACGCCATAACAACTAGCTCTCACACTTTTATTACACAAATAATCACAACAATGGAATTGATGTTTGCACTGACTCCAGGCGACACACTGCCGACCACTGCAGACTACAGTGATGTGAAGCTGTTCTATGAGGGAGGGGGACTACAGTGTAGTCTTTAGCGCGTTTACATGTCTAATAGGGTGGCTCGAAAAAACCTTTTTTGGAGTAATCAAATTCTAATAGCGCAAAATACTTGCGCATAGACGTCATTATTAAGGAAAAAAAAATAAAAAATAAAATCATTTTCAAAATTTGAAATCGCGCAGAGGGCTTAAAGTTACGAAAAAAATAAAAAAATTTTGGCAATTTTCGAAATCGCAAAAAAATCTAATTTTAATTTTGTTTTGTTTTAATAGTTAAAAAGGGTCTTATAGAATAGCCTCAATGAATATAAATAAAATTTAGACTAATTCCGTTAAACTGAAATCGCGCAAAATGCCTATAGAGATGCGGGGGTTTTCGTAAAAAAAAATCGATCTTCCATGATTATGATAATTTTTGTGATTTTCAATATTTAACGTGTGTTTACATAACATATTATATTTAGGTTTGTATTAAGACTCTTGCAAGTGATAATCAAATAAAATTTATTAGCCAATCACATCTTATTCCATCATATTATACATTATGCATGTTATTGTGACAGGCAAAAGGTTATTTAGATGGAAACTCCTTTGAATTGTGACTTGAAATCAAATGTGGGGCATCAGCTGTCTTGATTTTAAGGTAGCTCTAATACACATGTATATCCATCTCGATTTTCTTGCCCGCACACCTTTTCTGCTGATTCTGTAACCAGTTTTTACACACCTCTCAACTGCCTGGGTGTGGCATGGGAACTTGAGGTAGTTAAATCCGGTAAGGCCTTTTCTTTCAATAAAGAAGCAATATGTTCAGTTGACATCTTAGACAGAAGTGGCGGTGGTGTTAACTTACAGGTAGACCAATCAATTAGTTCGGTATAGTTGTTTGCACTAAACTTGATTGAAGGTATGATGAAGTCTCTAACGAATCCTTCGGCTAATGACTCATTTCTAGATTTTAGGATCCTCCTGTATCCGACTTCTCTAATGTTTGGGTTCTTATCCATTATCATAACCAACATGATATTTTCAGGGGTGACAGAAGAATGCGTTCCTTTGAATCACTGGATCAATGATATTCTTGATACTTTCTGGCAGATATCTGGTTGATTTGACTACCTTCAAAATATGCTTCGGTCCATCTTTCACAGTCCAGGTTTTTCTTTATATCAAACCACACAGGCGCATATGTCTTCACTATGTAATTTGCAAGAGTCTGTAACTCAATTGTTGGACTAGTTTGGGAGACATACAATTTTAAAACCCGGTTAGCACAGGTAAGCCAACGAGAGTGACTGATGGGTCCAGGGATCCTTAGCAGCCAAGTCTGGATTACAGATTCCTGTGTTGACTGCTCTTACAATGTCTAAGAGGTTACTGCTGATCTTTACTCAGATTGGATTTAGTAATATCAATTAATTCTGATTGTATCGGCTCAAAATCTACAACAGGAAGTTTCTCACAGCCAGGGGGTTGTTTTCCGATTAAACCACTGAATGAAGCTGGCCCTGTTGTAGTTCCATCCAAGTGTTCAAATAAATGCCTATATGGCAATTCATTAAAATGTAGCAAACATATAAACCATTGCAACGAACGGCGACACTTAAGTTCTATTTTGTGTATAACACCATTTCTCCATCCAGTGTTTGTGGCTGTTCCATCACATCCGACGGCCTCCACTGCACTCATATCAAATCCCTTACTTTCTAAGTGTTCCCAAATACTGTCCGCAATTCCATTCCCGGTCCCGTTTTTTGGTGTTACATGGCCAATGTATTTACCACCTAAGGCTCACTTATCACACTGACATGTTCCTCTTTTATAGTCCTCCGGTACATTTTTCGATCCAATCTTCTCCTGAGTTATAGTTTTGTCTTTTCTTCCGTCAAAATAGATTGCGTTTACTTCTTTCATCTGGTTGTCTTCTTCCGTAATTACTTTTCGAATCTTCTCTTTCTCTCTTCTTATTTTATTTCTGTCTATTACTTTTGCCATGTTTCATCACATATTATTCCCAAATCGTGCAAGACACCAGTAGCTATTGCTGCGGTGGCTCTGTCCGACACCCCGAACCTGTCACTCATCAAGGATGTTGTTGTCAACGTTGAACGCATTTGTGTAGACGAAGAAGGCAACAAAACCCCTACATCACACTCAACATCTGGTAAATTTTTCTTAATTTTCTTTTTTTCATTACTGCAACCACTTATAGCACCTTTGCTTGTACTGGGAGTACTAGGCTCAAAAGTAGTTTGCGATTCTTGAGACAACAATTGTGCTCTTCTCTCTTTCTTAATTTAGTTGTTTCTTGTACATCTAAACTACCAATAGCCATAATTCTGGTTGTTCTTTGATCATACATAAATTTCAAACTCAATGTCTGGAATTCTTCTAGTTTTATCAAATTTACAGGCTACAATCAAAGGACAGTTGCCCTTACAGATGACAGTACCACATGTGCAATTCAAAGTTATTTTGCATTTACACGCAGCAATATCAAAAAGTTTGCTTTTTGCATTCTGTATGAAAGCCTCAATTTTTTTCTTGTAAAAATCTTTTTCACAGTCTCGGTTATAAGATTTTTTAATGCAATATAAGAGTTGTAATATGATTGGATTCAATTGGACCACACGAGTGTGTGTGGACTGTTGGAATTGTGGCCTTGTTGTAAATTCCAACTACTTCAGTAGCTACACAATCGGCAATTGCTAAAAATCCTAATTCTTTCTTATTATTAGGGCTAAATAACAAAAAACGTTTATACTTCTCATCCAAGCAAAACAGAGCAGGATGTCCTCGTATGTTGGGCAGCGACAATCCACTTAGTTCTTTGGGCACACACCGATGATAGGGCACGCAATAGTCTGTCTTGTGACACGGGGAGCGTTTGGACATGCCATTTCAAAATTACAACATATAAAAAACACTTTATCACAATGTTCATCACATCACTGTTTGATTGCACTAAACAACGTAAGCACTAGCAGTAACGCGGATGATTTGCAACTGACCGCCCGCGTGTCCCGTAGCCTGGGCGAGTCTATCCGTCCAAGCGGAAGGGGAGTATGTTTTGAGGAGAGCTAACTAGTACCTTACTTTCGGCGTTTTGCGCGAATACAGTTTAGGATTATCTGTTCGGAAAGTATGTTTTCTGTGTTGGGAGAACAATTTTGAATGGATTTTCAGTCTATTAAAATATTAACTTACTAATTTTTAGATTGAGGCATATATTTAAAAATCGTTAAAAATCATGAAACATCGGTTTTTTTCAAAAACGCCTCAACTTCAGGCCTTTTGCGCGGTTTCAGTTAAAAAGGAATAAGTCTAAATTTTTATTTATATTTATTAAGGCCACTCTTTAAACCCTTTTTTAACTATTAGACAAAAAAAAATTAAAATTTGAATTTTTGCGTGTTTTCGAAAATTTCGAAAATTTTTATTTTTTTTTTCGTAACTTTAAGCCCTCTGCGCGATTTCAAATTTTGAAAATGATTTTATTTTATATTTTTTCCTTAATAATGACGTCTATGCGCAAGTGTTTTTGCGCTATTAGAATTTGATTACTCCAAAAAAGGTTTTTTTCGAGCCACCCTAATGTCTAATGTGCGCTACAAAAGTGAACTATGGTGAACTGTAACTTGAAAACTGTCCTTAGTATTCGCAGTTCCCCAAATTTTCCCATGAATTTAGTGTACAAAGTCAGAGTACGTATTTAGTAAACAATGTTGATAATTTTATAACAAGATAGACATATTCTCATGCCTAAAACCGTGTTTTTCTGTCATTCCAGCTAATCCGAACAATCGTGTAATCCTTCGGTCTCAACTGTTTCGGATTAGTGGCACTCCACTGTACTTTTAATGACATGATTTACTACTATATCTATAAACAATCTGTTTTCATGAAATTTTATCTGAAAAAGGTATAATAGTAAAATTGTAAAAAAACTAATTCTATATTTAATGACAAGTAAATAAATAAAAAATAATTTAAATATCAATTTGGTTAAACAACTTGAAATGTTAACAAAAACAGATTCATTACTATTGTACAAAGTGTCCTATATAATACTATTTTCAGAAATTTTGCTTACAATCCCTCGTTATTTTGAGTTCTTAATGTTTGAAAATTATGAACATCCGCCAGTTTGAAAACTGATATACTTTTCTGAAACTTAACTTAATACATTAGAATAAACACTTTGCAAAGTTTGAACTTTATGCTTTTATTCTATTTAAAGATATTTTTTACTGAATGAATTGTCATTTAGACAGACAGTCAAATAGTACACTAGGCGAGGACTATGCTTTATATAACACTTCTTACCACCTTTATTATCAGATCAAGTGATAAGTTTACTAGAGTAACATATGAACATTGTTTATTATTATATTTAATTTTGCATTGTTGAAGAAAATGCCTACGTCGCGTCAGTCAGAGAATGTCAGGCCATATAAGTTCACTTCTGGTTAAATATATTCACTGTACCACAGGTGAGGGTTCCTTATTGCCCCGATTAAAAAAATATTAATATATTTTTCCAAAACCTAATTCGACCAAAAAGCATCTAGTTCAGGATGTTGTAGTTTATTTTCTGTTTAAAATATTAAAAATGTCATAGTTGAGTTTGCCTTGTTATCCCGATAGAGAAATTATATGTACGTATAATGCATACGTAGGAATGAAAAGCTCTTGTATAAATTGTAAATCTATAAAGAATTCCATCAACATTTAATAATCGCTTATAATAGGTTTTGCGTTGTAAAGATCTTCTTGTTTTTGAACTGCAGACTAGGACAGCATGGCTCGGTTAAGCTTACCATTGTTCATTCTCCTATTTTTCCTTAAGCCACTGTATAAATGCCATATCACAATGTTAAGGAAGCCTGTTTGTTTTGAGTACTCTGTGTGAACACATTCACAGATTTTTTTTACTATGGTGAGGTTTATAACAGTGTAAATAGTATTTCTGATACATTGGATGTTTCCAATTCTTCATTGCATAGTGAAAAAGCTAGATAGTAACGAAGTACATGTTTTCAAAAATGTTTCGGAAAACAAACTTTTTGACTAACTTCAGCAGAAAATGTCATCAAGTGTGGAGTGACTGGAACATCTAATTTTATCAATCAAAATATTTCGAATTCTAAAATGTTTCGGGACACTTTTTCGAACATTGCCCTCATAGAAACTTTGTAAATCAAGACACAGTTTAAAGAAGAATTAGTAAATGAGTAATATTGGGCTTTTGAATAGGACAATCATCTAAGTTTCTTAGTACGTTGAACCTCAGTGCTTTGATATTATTACTTTTAATTATTTTTACTTTATTATTTTCTTTGTTTATACAAATATTGCGGAAGTGCCTTTGTTAATAATCTTCAATTAAAACTGGTTTTATAATTAAGTGTGGTTAAATCTTGTTAGTATCTTTAATTTTAAAACAAATAAAACAATCAAAGTTTTTGAACTCTTTTCAAACTATTAAATTGGTATTTGTTTACTCGATAAGCCCTAGTGAATAATATGTGTAGCTTTTAATACGTACATTAATTGTTTTATTACTAAAATATTTTTAAAAATCCTCTAAACAAACATATAGATAGTGCCATGACCAAGAACGACCAACAGAGAGACCTCATGTACTCGTAAAGGTTTATTGCATGGCTGATGTTCTGCACTGACGCTGACGTTGCTGTTGCTGCTCAGCTGTCACAGTTATGTTCAGTCGTATTTTTTATATCATTGTATATACACTGAAAGCTTTAATGAAATGTTTTAAGCATTAAAAAATATTATCAAAATTAAGTTGTATTTGTTTCATATAACAAGTTATAACTTGTATACATAATTTTGAGGAATCTTTCAGACAAAGCACTTAAAATTCACTGTTATTGTTCACATAGTTTGATTCACTTGATTTTTGAAATATTAAATAGGTGTGTCTTTTAATCATAAACATTCAAATGTAAACTACTTTTGAATATATTTCCCAACAAGTATATTCTTATTATACCTTAGAAATTTAGATAAAACACGTTGATCAGCTAGTATATTACTAGTATTCCTATTGTTCAAACTATAAATTCATTTCATGATTAATTCATAGCATATTAAACCATGAAGACATAAAAATCTAGTTTGGAACTTATTGAATGTACTCTTGTAGGCTATCTATTATGATACTCATGATTTTGTAGTAAATATTTCGTTCGATTAGTGAAACTAATACTCACATGACGATAAATATACTTTCCATGCTTGCGTTCCAATTTCCCGTTCAAAATTGAATCTCCTAAATGTTCTTTCATTAAAGAATTCTATGAGATCTCACATGATTTTCTACTTATGCAAGTAATGTTGGATAATAATAGCAAAATAAACAAATATTGTTTGAATAAGGGTTGAAAAATTAATCTTATGAAATATATAGTAATGTTTTTACTAAAATATTATAGGAATTTATGTTTTTGATATTGAATAAACAAAAATTATTTTTTACTGCTATCATTTTTCAATGTGAAAAATACATAAGTATACAATTATACATGAGTTGAAGCCTATACTAATGAGATTTTTATTTTTGCTACATTTACCATACTACACTTGGTACCTGGATCTCTGCTATAAAATTTAAAGTCCATCCCTGTGCAGGAAAACCGTATAAAATGATATGAACAATGTTTACAAAAAACATTCCGCTGTCTCTATTTAAATGGGAACACGGAGATCTGTTCATTGATCCGATGTCAGTGGTTTTCTATCGCAGTATGTCTGGTAAACTATATTTTCTCAACTTATAACAATAAATTGCTTCAGTAACGCTGAATACTTATATATCGTATATATCTTTCTGGGCCTAGTACCTCACACGACAGTTTAATCATCCCACTCCAGCCACATCATAATGTCCGCCTTAACTATTGTATAGAACTACTTTGTATTGTAGATAATAGAAGCTAAACTAGTTATCATCCAAATCACATGCATTAGTCTAATCAAGTGAATGACCTTCTCGACGCAGATATACAATTGCCATTACAAGAATTTCCATTTGAAGCAATTAAAGTTTTACAGATTTGTATTATATTTTGAACATACAGTAAGTACTATCGTATTTGAAAACTAAATTGTGTTACATTTAAATTTTCATAAGAAAGCAAGTAGTTTTATACCTAGTTAGCCTACTGGGATAAAATAAAAAACTGTTTATTTTTCTCTAAAAGGAGTAAATATTAAGGAAAAGTATAAAACGAAAACTTGAATATTTGTTTCTAGTGGTATATTATAATACTTATACCGAGTTCTATTTTGTATTCCTTTTAGTTAGGTTCTAAAAAATAACCTGTTGTAACCATAGGTATGTTTACATTTAATAACCTAATAAAATAACACCATTTTCAGTTGAAATATATTTTCCCATCAAAAGTAAAATTTTACCTCACCAAGGAAGGCCTTATAGAAATAAACTATTGACTATTTGAAGTAGTCAAATTTGGCCTCTTTGAGGATAAAAATTATTAATTTCAATTGTATCTTTTTCGAATTTGCCGAATCATTCTTAAGAATTTTGAAAAATACAGTTATAAATGTTTATGAGTTATGATTAAAATATCTTATAAGTTTAGTAAAGTAGAAAGAATTATCATAAACCCTTTTTTTAAATCTCTTATACCTCTCACTAAATATTTTTAAAGGGTCAAGTCGGTGTATGGAATGTAACTACAATTGGGCAATTTTAATAACATTTGTAGTTGTGAAATATTTATTAAAAGTCTATTACAATTCTTAAAAGATTTCTAGCTTTCAAAAAATGAACACTATTGATGTTTTTTTCATGTTTTAAAACCCACTTATTAATAAACTGTAAAAGAATATAATAGTTTAATTTATTCCTCGGGAATATTAGTTACGTCGATTTTATTGGGCATGAAATGTATAAAATAAATTTTATACAGCCGTTTCATATATATATATATATATATATATATATATATATATATATATATATATATATATAGGCTATCGACATGCCATATGTATCATTTTGTATGTCTTTTATTCCATGACCTATATTTTTATATATTTATAGGGCCTAAAATTTATTTGTCTTTTATTTTACGGTATAAAATTGTGTGAACTGATTTAGTATCGCGTATACAGCGTTTTGGGATAGCTTGAGTTACAAGCAGTCCCAGTTGCTTATAACATGAACAAATTAACATATTTATATTCACTTTTGTAATAACACTGTATAAATTCAGCATAATATATAGTCTTAAGAGTGGCTACGTACTATTGTAGCACCACAAAGCAATTAAAACTGTATAACAACGTACTGAATACTTAACAGTAAAGTGGCACATTCAGTAATTGCTTTCGTAGAATCAGAGCGCCAATATTAAAATTAATGCATTAGTGGAATGCAACAAGCATTTTTTAATTAGGTATTACAACCGCAATATCCTGTGCTTCAACCGTTTGACGTCGAGCGATGCAATAAAAAGTAAGTTAATAAACAACCTTAATAAATGGCACACGACGAATGTCACAATTGGGTTCTGTTGCATTTAAAATACAGCGAGTGACCGAAAATGATAGTTTCTGGTTTCTATCTCGAAAATTTCAAATAACTAGATGTGACAAATCATTTTAACAGTCTTTGGACGATGAATAATATGTATATACGATTTACTTGTAGATATTATTTTAAAACTGCGTATGGAACTAACTCCAGAAATTAGGCATACACATGCTATCAAGATAACGCCCTACGAAAGTTCGCTCTTACTGTGCGTGCCACACTGAATCGGACATTCTCTGAATGATGTTTTTGGCAGAGGGCTAACTATGTTATATCCAGCTAGATCTCCGGAACTATACTCCATGGACAATTATCTTTGAGGAAGGATAAAAGAACTGGCCTTTTTTACAAGAATTGGAAATGCAGATAATAGAATTAGTAGTGATTTAATCTTGCGTGCCTTTGTCAGCTCGTATTGAAATGAGCATTTAAAATTAAAGCAAATATATTTAAGACCTGTAACGTAACATAAAATGTATTCTGGGAATTAATGTAAGGTTCCAGTTATGAAACGTTGTTGTATAATTAATAAACTGAAAATGATTATTATTTTCCTAACGGTTAGTTTTATTTTAATAGTACTAGTATACTAATGCTTGAATTGCATTACCGTATCATATGCCGTATTTTTGACATTTAGTGTTGGATAAACCATTGTATTCAAACACTGATTAATTGAGCATTTGCGAAGGATTAGAAATCTAAAGGCTGGAAAAAATAATTTGCTTATATCTGTCTAAGTGTCCTTGGGTCCACACCATATGTGACATATAGACTTGACATTTTGCACAAAGCTTCATTTATGCACAGTGGTACTTAGTTCCATGACGCCGCGTGTCACTCCATGGGTTATGGTAACTATTGCTTATAGGAAACAATGATAGTTGTTAGAAAAATAATAAAATAATTAAGTTTAAAAATAAAATGAGTTCAGTCATATAAGATTTTAACTTGTAAACAGATTATATAATAGAGTGCAAAGTTATGTTAAAGATAGGTGTCAGGATTTGATTTTACCCATTTTGTTTAGTGCCTGTTCTAGGTCACCGGCACTTTTATTATTTGAACATTGATATGAAATTTTCAAAAAAGTTTTAATGTATCATATGACAAGGTGTCTCGAGAAATATTTTGCCAGTTGTCTTTAAAATATGCACGAAATTTATTTTATAACTAGACAAAAATGAGTCGTATGGTTTTGAGTGCCCAACGACGCAATTTGGCTGAGTGTCATTCATTGAAACACTTCTTAAGCTGACTAAATTTATGTTCGGTTAGGGGAATATAAATATTAATTTCCGTATGAATTTCTTTCTACCTATCGTTCTGCAGAAATATATAGAATTAAATGAACTATTGATTTGAACTTTTGCAAGAAACGTCAGCAAAAACTTGCTGATAAAACATCAACATTTACTATAGGCTTTCTTATAATTTCTTTGTAATACTCAATCGTTTCCATGGTGAATATAGTGCTGTTATGTACGTGAAAACCATTATTATGGGCTTCTGTAACAAACAGAAAAGCTGAAAAACTGTTCTGCCGAGGGGGAAAACGACGTAATTCTAATTAATGTAGCAATTTAAACAATTTTGAAAGACATTGTTAACGGCTCCAATCCAAATTTTTAGCAGCTCTTATACTTTATAGTGCACTAAATAATTTTAGTAATATCTATATAGACTTTAGAAACAAAATGCAAAAATATTTCATTACAGTTGGGTAAATACTGGAAGACACCGATCATTAATAATAATTATTTTAAAAAGGAGCTGTAATTTAAAACTAGCTCCAATCTTAATAGGGAGTATCATTTAAGCGGTGAAGAAAACACTACTTTAAATTACTTTAGCTAGGTTAAACTGCTCAAATTTCTATATTGGATAAATAACTTCATACAAAAACTGAGACAAAATAACAATAAAGCCATTAGTCTTATTCCATGCTATATATTTGGTTAAGTGTTGGCGTTAGTTAATTGACTTGAATTAACCTATTTACTATCATAGTAGATTACAGAAACTCAATCTAAGGGTAATATATTAAGAAGTATAAATGTGCTTCAAGAGTTTTACATTTTAAATTTTTAAATAATAATACATGTAGCCTAACAATCTTAATACCGAGAAATATTTAATATGCAGACTTAAGGTTGAGCTTGAAACGAGATTTCTACACAAACAATTATTATTGGTTCATGTCCATTCATGGGATTCGGCTGAACATCATTAAGGCCTACTATTTAGTAGGCTGCTACAGTTTCTCTTTTAAAGCCAGCACAAACCCAGGGAAGCCTATTATGTGACACGTGGTGTCGCATGTTGCTACCTTGTTTCATTATGTTTTTAACGTGGCTTGTTTGATTGTCACCACCAATTGTACAGAAAACAAAATACTGTCTTAACTTTTAACTAGCACTTTGCTGTTTTAATAGCGTCAAAGTGAGCAAATTAGTTCTTTCATTCTACACAATTTAAAACAACGCGATTTTTCTATGACAAATATTAAAATATCTCTTTCGATATGTATAACAACTGTGTAATGACTAATTCATAAAGTTAGATTTAAATTTTAATTCAATGTATGCATAAGTATGCATTTATTTATGGGATTGGAATAGTAACAATGGAAGTTAAAAGGGATATGCGAGACCAAATTCAAATTGAAAGTCGTTCTATATTTTAAACCCAAGAGATATTTAGCACACAAATGATAACGTTATGTCAGAATTGATAGTATATTGTATAAATGATAATCTTACATATGTTACACATCTTATAATAAAGCTGATTTTTTTGGGTGTTTGATACTGTGATATTCTACTGGATTTTAAAACTGTGATGTGTTTTATATTGTTATTGGAAGTTAATAATTTGTAACGAAGAACCTAGCTTGTAATTTGATACTGTATATGTATGGTATTAAAGTCCAATATTTATTTCCACTTGTACACCTATTATTCATTTTTGTAAATATAGTTATAAGCAAAAAGTTTGTATATAATAGATAGTCTGCAGTTGAAAATGTATTAAAAATTCAATATAAGTAACACTTTTAGAAAGAGTCTAAAAGACAACTCAGGGTGGAATTGAGAAGTAGATTTATATACGGATAAAGGATGAATAATGTTTCCTTTCATCGTAAATTTGCGAGTCAACCGTAAAAAGGCAGGAAAATTGGAAAGTATAAAAGACGATTAAGTTTACTTTAAGCTTATTTCTTGGCATATTACATGATTTTAATTTTTCTGAAGTTCGTGTAGTTATTCTTTACAGGAATACTATTAATAAAACCTCATTTCTAATGAGGCGGACGCCATATAACAACAAACCAATATGTACGACAAACCTTGACGTACAATTTTAACTTAAAATCACTGACGCGTTTTTTTATTAATATGGAATTATAATAAATGAAAAATCACAGTAAATAAGTAGCCAGTACTTTCGTCAAAACTTTATGAGACTAAGTACTCCTTTCTAGGATTGGCAACAGCGAATTAAGTAGCTATAGGCTTATATTTCGATTTGATTAAATATCGTATTCTAAACGAAAACTTCAAGAAAGAGGGCATCATGTATAGACGTTTGTCATATAAACTGTATAACACGAGAAGCCTGATACAATGAGATGTGTGAAGTTGGTTTTTTAAACTTATGTCATTGGCATTAAATTTTAAACTTATTGCACGTTGTAAAAAAAATGTTTAATTATACGTTTGGATCAGTATTTCGAAATGTGGTAGGTACTAAGTATTGTAACTTGCAGTATCCATATTGTGGTATACGGAATTATACACAATCACGTCGTTGTGTCGGTTTGTTTTGTAATAAGTGCAATGAGCACAACATAATTCGGTGCGTGTATCCTCTGTAGCACGCTCCGTTGGTCTGTAACGTAGTCCGTGGTACAAATCACTAGCAATAACTTGTATCTCTTACACAGAGTTTCAATAACTGTAACAACTATTCTTTTAATGGTAATCCGCCTTATCCGAAATTTGATTATCCGAAATCAGTTTAGTCTCATCAACTTCGGATAATCGCGTTCTTAGTGTATTATGTTCTTATCACATTGCTACTTGCTTTCTTCAGTATAATATGTATATACTTACTATAGAAACATATTATTATAGAAACAACACTTAAAATATATTTATTATATATGTTTTTAGAGCACTTATCGAAATTTAATCTCAATATGATTATTACCTTATTACGTCTAACATACAAACATACATGCCTATGAACAATTTGGCTAAGCAAAATGGCTGGGAAAATCCATTTCTTATATGTTGGTTAAATATCTAAAAATTTAACTGACATATAGAATTTAAATTTTGCATTAAGCTTCATTTCCATATATTTAATGCTGAATTCAATTTTGTACTTATCATAGCCATGGGTTTTGCTGAGCGTAAATGAACATTTTTCCGTTAAGGAACGTCTTACATGCAAACTTTACGGCTACGGAACATAGCTGAATATTTTTTTTTAACAAACTGAGTAAAATAATAAAAATTACTTTATATTATGTGAAATATTAACACAGGTAATCTAATTACCAAGACATTTAACATGCATGTCTTGAAATATTATCTTTTTGTGTGTAGACCTGTAATTAAACATTCATATGAAGCCAAAGTTAATGAAAACAGTGGAAATGAATTATTTGGTAAATTATCTCGAGATTTACTTCATCTGTAGACTCTAATTCAAAGTGCAACCTGAAATAAGCTTGTTTGAAACAGCCTTTGACGGACTCCTACCTAGCATTATATAACATTTAAAATAGTTCATCATAATACTTTAATTTCTTAGTAAATCTCATGTTTAGCCAAGAAATAACTTTTAAAAAACGGCCTCATATTTAGCAAAAACTATAAATTTGTCTAATAACTTTTAAGCGTAAAATATGGTTGTGTTTGTCAAAATATTACTTTTATATTTATTTTTAGAGTGTTTGATTGCTCTAAATTGTTAGACTAGACACATTATTATTAAGATTTTTGCGTATATTTTCCACAAATGTTTTTCTGTACAAATCTCCTATAACTCATAACTACGTCCTTCAATATTAAGTTTATTTATCCATACAGCATATTATTAGGTCTAAATCAATTATCGTAAGCTTCTTATGTACATTGCAATGTCATAATTTAAGAATAACAAAGTTTCTTTAATTATGGGACAACATATATTTTTTTTTATTTATGAGTCCCTCAGCTTGCAAATAAATCTATGAATTTAAACTTTACTGGAATGTATCATCCTGACTGCAACGTTTTTGATGTCAGCATATTTTTAGAGCCTGTGCCTATTAAGCACATCTCAACAAAGATTAAATAAATGGTCATGAATAATTAACCAACGCACTTGCTGTACTAGAATTTACTATTTGAATTCAATTAGCATACAATCCAATACCGCTCTTGCATTTTGAATGAAATTTTTTAGGTACTTGAGCACGTTTTTATAACAATATTTTATATAAAAAGAAAAGTCTCTCTCTCTCTCTCCTCTCTCTCTCCTCTCTCTCATCGCTCTCTCCTCTCTCACCTCTCTCCCGTCTCCTCATCGGCACAGTATGCAAAATTTTACTTTCAAAAACCTGTTAATACAATTAGACGTTCGAAAGCCATCGCTGTATTGGCCGTAATGCTCAAAGGTCTGACGCATACAAATTCGATTAATAAAAAAACATGTCTTTTTGCAACCCTCCCAATAATTACATACATTTACAACTTGTCACTGTTACAGGGTATTTTCCCTTCCTTTGGAAGTCTGCTATTTGTCTCGCCCATTAGAAGAAGACAGTTCAAACACTTGCCAAGACTTTCAGACCAATTATGTATTTTGCCTGCTCTATCCAAAGCCCTTGAAAAATTGTTGCACTGCCAGATTACTGAATTATTTAACACCAAATAAACGTGTCTAAATAATTTACAATCCGGATTTCGAACCAGGACATTGTAACTGAAAACTGCTTTAACTGAAGTCACTGTGACGATATACGATTCGCAATGGACCAAAAACTAAGCAACAATACTGACACTCAATGATTTTGAAAGGCTTTTGATTGTGTAAACTACAGACTAGGCTAAAGATGAGAATAATTGAGGTTTTTTCATAAAATTTCCCATGTTCACTGAGGTATTATCTGTCTGGGCTAAGCAGTGTGTACAAGTAGGTGACATAACATCCGACTGGCTGAGTGTTGAGTGTGGTGTTCACAGGGGTCCATACTTGCCTCTCTTGTTTGTGTTTGTACGATACTGACGTGAGCCCGGTACTGGTACACCCCCTGCAAGTCCCACATAATCTGATGACCCCCAGATATATCTTCCACGTTAACATACACCAAATCGACATGGCATTACCATAATCAACCTCTGACATAAAAAATGTTACTGGACGACTGACTAGTAAACACGACTTAAAATAAAACCACGGACAAAACTAAACCATTTGTGATATCTCATGCCGCTCTCGATCTGTGTGATCGTGATTTTATATCTTACGTAACGTTACGTGTGAAAGAACTGTACAACCTTATATTACATAAAGTTAGGAACTGGCTGACAATAATCTGTATTCTAGCTGGACTGATGCAGTGACAGAGACCTGTAAGAAAAGTTTTGCATCAATGCATAACTGAAAAAACTGCAGAGGTATTTGCCACCTTCACATAAAACTGTTTGTTAATTAAAGTTAATTAAATAATTAAATAAAATTAAAGGTACTCATACTGCCTCATTCATCTTACTGTAACAGTGTGATGAACGACATGACTGTGGCTTTGTTTGAAAAACCCAAGAGAACACCAAAACCAGGGCACAAAAAAAAGAAAAAAAAACAAAAAACAAATAAGAAAAAAAAAGAAAAAAAGAATGACAAAAATTGACATCATGAAAAAGATAAAAAACCCATCCAGCGCACTCGCCCCCAGTTCCACCCTTCCACCCCTCCCCCCCCATTCACCCCGCAAAACCCCATCCCCTCGCCACCCCGGCCCATCACTACCCCATCATCTCACTCCCTCTACCCGGCGCCCCGCACGATCCCCCCCACTCACCCTACCCCCCTTCACTCCTTGTGGGCGCCTACACTCCACCGCCCCCCTCGCCCACTCCCTCCCTCTACCGTCCCCATCCCCCCCCCCCACACCCTCCTCCCCCTTGCTCACCCCGAGCGCGCCCTACATCCACCTCACTCCTTCTAACGCCCCTTCCCCGGCTCTGGTCAGCAACCCCCTACCAGCGAACCGCACCAGCGCCCCCCCCACCTCCACCCCCAGCCCTCTGCCCCTTTCGTGGCAACCCGCGCCCCCCCCTCTCCCTCCTAATCCCTCCCGCGCCGCCCTTACCATGCCCACAACCCCCCCGACCCCCCCCAACCACCCCCCAACACGCCCCCCCCCCGCCTTCCCCGTCCCTTTACACTCCTCCCCCTTCTCTCACCTCCACCATCTACCTTAATACCCCCCACTACGCCCACTTCCCCCCACCCCCCCCGAGCCTCCCCACAGTACGCTCCTTCCCCTTCAGCCTAGCCCCACATCCGGGTTTACGCCACCCCATAAAATGAAAATTGATTTAGCCCCCCCCCCGCCGACCCTTCAACCAGCCCAATCACCCCCCACCCACTCCCGACCACTGCCCTCCGCACCTAAAACACTCCGCGCCCCCTTCCGCCCATTGTCCATCACCCCCCCCCCACATCACACCGCCACCCCCCAACTTACACCCGTCGCCCCCCACGATTCACCACACCACATCCCCCCAACATCATCCCCTCCCAGCGCCCCCCCCTTTCCCCTTTCCCCCCCACCACATAACCCCACCCCCATCCCACCCCCCCCTCTCCCATCCCCCCCACCATCCCCCCCCCCCCCACCGTGGCGACACCTCTCGCTACCACCCCCCTCCCCCCCCCCCCTCTCTGCCCTCCCTCACCCCCCACCCCGCCCCCCCCCACTACGCTACTCTCCCCCCCCCCCCCTCCCCCCCCACCCCCCCCCCCACCCCCCTTCCCCTCCAAACCCCACGCCCGCACCCCCACTCAACCCACCCCCCCCCTCCCCCCCGGAAATCGCACTCTTCGAATATTTCGAGGCAACGATACCAGAACTTCGCCCCCCACCCCCCCTTCCCTCCCCCCACCCCCTCCACCCATCCCCCCCACCTCCCCACCCCCGGATATCCCTGCCCACGACCGTAGCCCTCCACCGCTCGCCCCACTCCCTCTCACCAACTCCTAGCCATCCTCCGACCTTCCCACCCGCCCACCCCCGTACTTTCTTCGCCCGACCCCCCCCCCCCCCACTACTCAATAACTCCTCCTCCCCCCCCTCCGCCCACACCCCCCCCCCGACCTCGCCCATCCTTCAACATTTACACTTTATGCCCCCGCTCTGTCACTGCCGTTACCCCACTTCTCCCCCCCGCCCCCTTTCCTAACGCCCCCACACCTGACCCCCCGCCCACCCCCCTTTTCCCTTTATATCCACCCACAACCCTCCTTCCCCCCCCCCCCCCTCCCCCCTGTACGGTCCATATTAATAGCCTCGTGCCTTGACGTCGACCCCTACCGCGTCTACAGCCCGCTCCCTTAAATTCCATCCGCCATATACCCTCCCCCCCCCCTTGTGTACCCTCCCCCCCCCCTTCCGACGCCCCCCCCTCCCCCCCCCCCTCTCGCGACCACCATCCACACCCCTGCCCCCCTAACCACCCCCCCGCGCTTCTCCCCCTGGCCCTCCCCCGCCTACCAGCCTGCCGTCCCACTCCACCCCCTCCGCCCCCGTCCCCTCATCCCCCCCACCCTCCCCCCCCCCAGTTCCCCCACCCCACTGCAACAAGCTACATCCCCCCCCAACCCACACCCCAGCCAACCTTCCCCCTCCCCTCCCCCTTCTATCCCCCTCCCCCCCCTCCGTCTTCCTCCCGCCCCCCCACCCCGCCCAACGCCACCGGCCCCCGCCCGCCCAGCACCTCACTCCAATACCCCCTCATTACCTTCTCCCCCTCCCCTACTCCAACCACTTACCCCCTCCCCCCGCGCCCCCCCCCCTCCTTCCATCCCTTCCCCCGCTCCGACCCCAACCCCCTCCAGCACCACCCCTCCCCCGTCCTACATTATCCTCACCCGCGCCCCATCATCCTTACTGTGACCACCCCCGCTCCCGACGCTACCCCCCAGCCTGACCGAGCCACTCACCTACCGCAACCTCGCACCGACATCTCACCACACTCGGCCCCCCCACCTCCACCCCATCACAACGCCCTGCCCGCACTTCCCGCGTACTTCGCGCCCCTCCCCCACCTAACACACCCCCCGCCGCCCCCTTCCCCCTCCCCTCATACACCTCCTCGTCACCCCCCTTCCCCTCCCTCCCCCCGCCTTACCCCCACGCCACCACACCCTACCCCCACGCTACTCCCTTTCTCCCCCCCGCCCCCCCCCCCCACCCCCCCACCCACCACCTCTCCCCTGCGCCTCCTCCCTACACCTAAACCTTGCACCCGCCCATCCCCCCCCTCCATCCCCACCCCCCCCCTACTCCCAATCATCCTAGGAGCCACTCCCCTTCCCCCCTTCCTCGCACCAACCGCATACCTCTTCCTCACACTCCTATGCTCGCCCGCCCACAACCCTCCTTGGCCGCCCCCTCCCCCTCCACCCCCAACATAGAAATAGCCTTCCCATATCCCTTACAAGCGCCCCTCCGCTCACTCCCAGGCGCCCCCACCCCTCCCCCCCTCTCTCCTTCCTCCTCACCCTCCCCTCCCCCCCCGACCTCCCCTCCCATAACTCTCCCCCCACCCCCCCCCCGGTCCCCCCTAACCGCCCCGCAGCCCATGAAAAAGTATAAGCGACGACCCCCAGCACCACCCTACGGCCCTCCCGCCCCCCCCCCCAGCCCCCCCCCTACCGGCCCCCGCTGCCGCCGCCCGTCCACACCCACCCCCCCCGCCCCCTTCTTACCCCCAGCTACCTCCCGCCCGGTTCCAAAACCTCAGCCCCCCCGCCCCCCCCCCCGCCCCCGCCCGCCCCCGAACAAGTGTACATCAGCATCAAGAATCACACCATTCTCTCATCTCCACACCCCCCCACATCACAAACAACCCCGCAAATCCGAAATGCCAGGCCCACCTAAACCCACCCCCACAACACCTATGACCACTTCCCAAATTAACCATCTCGCAATCCAAGCAAAATAGACCCCAACGCGCTTACCAAATTGTCCTCTCAAATGTGGAGTAGGGTCATAGAACTCTGCACAGGTTCGACAGTGCTCCGCAATCCAGAATCACATCAACTGCTGAAAAATACCATTTCAAAACACATCCAATGAATAGGCGTACCACTGTTTCGAGGCGACGCTAGAGAGCCCTATCTGGCGAAAGGTTGGGCTGGTGTCGAGGCATAGGACTCGATCTGCAGCGGTTGCACTGTCAATGAGATAAGAGTGTGAGATTGTGAAGAGTGGAGTTGAGTATACTACTATATCAATAACCTACAAGAAATAGTTATTATATTTGGTCTGTGTGAGTAATGTGATTATAACAATGTTGTATTATACCATATTTAATCGAATACCCCAAATTTAAATTTTTATATTTTTTTTTATTTATTTTTTTATTTATAATATAAAATAAAGTTATACGTTTTTGGTTTATATTGTAAAATTTTTACAATACAATATTTAGTTTTATTATTATTTAAAAATAAATATATTTTTTTCTAGTTTGTATATGAGGTTAAATGTAATAAAGGGCCATGAGGCCCTAATTTCGCGACAAATAAAGAAATATTTCATTTCTTTTCTCTCTCTTTCTCTACCCTCTCCCTCCCTTCTTCTCTTCCTCTCTCCCTCCCTTCTTCCTGTTAATTTTTTGTTAGTTCAAAATAAAGCAAAAGAGTTCTTTCCTCTAAAATTTTGAATTGACAGATGCTAATATCCGTCATAGTACCTAGGGAAGCCTTGCAGACTCCAAAACTCATGTGTGGACATCACGTCTAAAACCAGACTATACTTACAAATACAAACCGTTTGTTAGGAACAATAATACAATTTTATTCTTACAACATCTATTCTGAAAAATCATTACAACCACAAACTTTTGAATTGTACAGTAAAGTAAAAATTGTGTTTGTAATCTAGCATTCTATTATGAAATTCATCTGAATATAATGAAGGATTATCTCTTCAGTTATTTTAGCATTAATCAAAGCTGGGTGTGATGGAACGACTCATCAGCCGATATTAAATCCTCAGCGCGCAGGCACTTGCGATTTAATTCTACAGTTGAGGCGTCTGGAGAAGCTGATAACTGGCTGATTACCCAACTATTTTTAATCATTGATGCGCTTCACACGAACTAAAGTATAAATATTAAATATATTTGTGTTTTCCCTCTTTATTATTTCTATACATACATTTTAATTAAAGACTGAGACATATCTCATGTTCCAAATGAAAATTTTTTACCATATACACACTTAGGACATTAAACAAAATGTTAAGGAGTATTAGTGAATTGTATGTACATGCCAGAATAACAGGGACGTCGTAGACATATTCTTTTCGATATCATAATAAATACTCCTGATGTAAGTGATATTCCCATCTTCTAGTGTATTTGAGAATAACTAGAATTTAGGCTTAAAGAACAATGTTTTGCAAGTAGAGTAAAACTGAGTTATAAGTACCAATGTAATAACATGAATTTATGTGCAACATTACAAAATATTACATTGAGTAACTTTATCTATTTCAGCGCGACTTCAATTATTTTTTACCAGTGAGAAAAACCCTACGGTCAAAGTTATTTCCTTCGTGTTAGTTCTTAGCGTAATATGTTTTAAATCATATTTCAACATGATAAGGAAATATATTTTTAGTGTTCAAAAGTTAGAAGCTCAAAAGTTTAAAACAATTTGTTACTGGCTCTTATTACAGTTTAGTGCGTATAGGAAAATTTCTGGTTGGACTGAATTACATTTAAGACACTATAGTAGAGTTCCCCCTATTTTCACAATCAATAAACTATAAATATCAAGTTTAATAAGGCTACTTCAGCCTGTTTCCAGCATTCTACCTCCGATGTAAGGTATGTCAGGTATTTCAGTAACGTTTGATTTGTTGCTAGGATCAAGGAAGTATATTCATAAGTATATCTGAGAAGTCTTCTACGGTCAAAATCCATCTACTTTATTTCTTATAAACTCGTATCATCGTTGCTTATTATTTTTCATTATTACGTTTTTCAGCAATTATGTTAAACATAAACTCATCTATCATAAACTATGCTTTGTTTTTTAGTGAAACACCATTTCCTCATAACACACAGATGTAGTAATATATAGGTTATCTATTGGATGCTACCCCATTTCAATCTCTATGCATGAAGAATTCATAAGCAAACTGTACTTAGAGTGTTGAGAGTTTATGGCACAGCTGCGTTACTTTTTCCCTATATAAGAAATCAATCAATTTAAAAACAATAATAAGGCTATTCTAAGGGTTTCAACCACATTTAAATCCTTGTAGTTAATTGACCTTCATGACGTATGTTTACTTTGCCTACCGAGACTATTGCTTGATAAATGTATGATAAATTGTACCTTTCTATGACATCGAACAATGGGCAAAACAAAAAGATGTAGTTCTTTTAGGAATTCCATTCCTATTTAAACCCCTATGGGTGTTTGTCTACACGAAACATTGCAGATTTTCTATTAAGGTCCCCAAGACAATACGTGAGCTAAATTTCAACTTTCAATAATATTATGAAGTTTAAAAGATTAATAGTTAGCGAGAGCTTTGCTTTATATATATATAAGTCAAACCATCTTAAGAATTATCACATAAGAATAATTTTAAAACCCCAAACAATGTTACGCTCTCATTTTGGACTCAAAATATTTGTCGGAAATGTCTAATTTTAAAGACTCGATTGATTAATTATCATCAATATTTTTCAAGTGATTCTCGTAAATTCACTAGTTTTACAATATTTAAATGAAAACTTCAATTATGTTGTAAACTTAATTATGATTTATTTATGAGTAATCAATATAAATTATGCAGATTATAGTATAGGTTAGTATGATATAACAATCACCACGCTGTATACTCCTATTTGTATATGCGGTTGAGTTAAACACCTACTTCCTGTATATGTGCAGTGATACATATTAGACAAATTGGCCTATCTGTGCCACGAAGCTAAATCCTTACGAGCTGTGTGAGTTTGTATTAATTTTGTGTATAGTAATAATTATTTTGAATCTCTTTTACGTATTTATGTTTAATAGAAAATATGCGTTCCTTGAGGTGGGTTCATGGCAGCTACGTTTTATTGATTGTCATTATAGCATGGTAATCATTAAATCGTCATAAAACCAAGATTCGTCGATAAGTTACAGGGATTTGTTTTCATTCTGAAATTTGTTTGGAAACTATGCGATGTCTCGAATAAAGTGTTTAGGATAAGGATATTAGTACTATGTTTTTCAAAATGAGAAAGTATTTTAGTTTTTCGTCCCTGAGACATAGTGCCAGTATGTTACATTAGAGTTTTATAACGTATGCTTATTCTCTGTAATAAGGTACATGTTTTTGTCAAGTTTTTGCACTGATTGATAGTGACCATAATCACATTTCCACAATTTTAAATTGTAAGTTGTAGCTATATAGTATTTAGAGGGTACTAAACATAATTATTTGCAAGAAAATAAAATGTGATCATGTGTCACGGTACGTATGTACTGATGGCGAGAGAAAAGAAGAGACCTGGCCCGTGCCGGCGCACAGCTGTGTACTAGTGTGTTGCCGCGCGGTAATTTCAGGCGCTTCGCCCCACAGCCAACCCTGCGAATTGTTTATCAAACAGTGAAACAATAATGGAATTACGAAACAAGGCGCGGCAACATACTAGTAGTAGCGCCTGCAAATTTCAGATAGGCCAGAATCCAGGTCTCTTCTTTTCTCTCGCGATCAGTATATCGGGTGGGGAAAAGTGGGGGGTCACGACACGTATTTATAATAAGTGGAATAATCCTCCATCAGTCACTCCGATTACCTAAATTGAACAATGATCCATCGCTAAGTAGCATCGTCGTGAACATGTTAATATTATAAGTTATGAACGCATGAAAGTAATTACATTTTTACATTTTATTTCGTAATTAACTGTATTTTTACTTTTCAGATATTTTTATTAATCTCTGACTTTTATCATCTATATATTCTAATGGTACATTTATTTTAAAAACAGTACATTTAATCTTCCATCGCTCTAAGCCTTTTGATATACAATCCTTTAAAAGCATCTACAATTTATAACAACGACTATAAGATTTTATTGAACGGAAACAAACTTTTCATTGCAATGTATTTTACTTCTTTACGTATTTGGTCTTTATCCAAGTGCATAAAACTTTAAAAATTCAGTGAATATTAGTAGGAGAGTCAATGAACCTTTTGGAGCGAGGCCATATCACAATAAACGTTACTGTACAAGTTTATCTGACTTATTTTCAATTATCACTCATGAAATAAGCTTAACATAAAATAATTTAGAAATAATTAGCATTCCATTGCGTATTATCAACAAAAATGTAACACTACTGATTACAAACGTATTCTCAAGATTAATATGTATGTGAAAAACATTTTAAAATATTTGAAATGTTACATATATCCCAATTGTATTGTCAAGATGATTTTGATGCTTAATACGCCATGCATCAGGTAATAAATTCAGCTTTTGCTAACAATTCCGGACGAAAATGGTCAAACCGTAAGGAAACAAACATTTTAGTAAGTTTTGGATGGTAACTGTGATCCAAAAACTGCACGTGGAAGATGAGTTTCTGTGTTGCATCAACGAAGATCTGACACCTGACAACGTTTTGATCGAACAAATTATAATCAAGCGAGTTAGAAACTAAATCACAACTGAAAAAAGTATTAAAAGGTAAATTTCTTGCGCGGCTGAGACAAAATCTTTCCTCCAATCCCAGCTAGGTTTTGGCTTTTAGTGTAGTGTTAGTTTGTACTAGCGGGTCATAAAACACTCTCCATTACACCCCCAACCTGCAGTAGAGAAGTTAACTACATCAGATTCGAACTTATCAGAACTCGAAGGAACAAGTAATCATATCTTATATGTTTATAAACGATGGTTACTCACAGCTGTAGTGTCAAATTTAATAGTGTTCATTTTAGCTTTATGTTTTTAATCAGTTTAGTACCTTTCTCTTAGAATACAGTAATAAAGAATTTAAATCCAGCTACCCACCTAAAATTCAAGGCGATCTTTCTGCCCTGGCCGTTATACTTTCGAAAAACAAAATTTAAAAACTTAAAATACTTAGTGGATTGTACTCACTACGTAAGAACTCCTAGCCAAATGTAAAATGACTTTTACCTTTGTATATTATCTGGTTTTGATCTCAGTGAGATTTGTGTGTGCATCTATTATAACAACTAAAAGTGTTATATTGTTACAATAACTTAAGACCCAAAGTATTGTAAATGTGCTATATATAATTCTATTGCTAGTATTGAATGCAAATTTTAAACGAAATCGTACATGTTTATCTATTTTTATAAAAATTTGTCGTTGCCAATTCTGCAGCTTCTGGTTGCTTGTGTATTAGATTAAATAAATAACTGAAAAATCCCTCCTGGTACACTAATGGTAAATATTATAAAAATAAAACAAAATTATAATTTACACATTTTAATTTCGAAAAATTTTTAATTAAAGAGGTTTATTAAACAGTATGGAATTAAAATAATAAATCAAAAATAAAAGACACGTTTACTCCGGAAGTAAAAATTGTCAGTTTGACATGGAGAATGTCATGGTTGAGGGCTAATCCACTTTATGTTGATCCTAGTTCCATCTGCTGAGATTATCTAAACTGTGTACTTTGGTAAAGACGAGTTTCCTTTCCACAACATTTAATTATAAAATGCAAATAACTGTATTTTGTACAATACTAATTTCTTTCCTTTTGAAATCCAAATTTAAAATTGAGTTATGTATCTTTGAAGACATTTAAATACAAAGTAGTGACAAAGCAATTTTTAATACAATTAGTTTTAAACGATGAATTTTGCAAAGGATTTTACTTCAAGAGAAGAAAACTTTTACTAAATTCAAATATTTTAAAATCATTCATATTCTTTAGATGCACTTCACAAATGTATTTAAAAGAAGTGCGGATACCCAATTTAGGTAATTATCAATTTAACCCTAAAGAATCATAACAAATTAAATTTAACTATTATTAGCCTATCATACGTTCTGAGTCCAGCGCATTATTCTTTTCTCATGGTGTAGCCGATATAGAATGTGTGCAATGAAAGCATATGAGACTTACATTCTGCTCTTAAATAATTTCCTCGGATTTACTATAAAATAATAATAAATGTGCTTGTTTGTTATTATTTTATAGACATTAGAAATGTTATATATTTAAAAGTACATTGGAGAAAATAGAGATGAACTCCATTTATATTTGATCCCGGACGTTAAAACTCAACATTTTATTCATAAAATTGTTATAAATATTCACTCGTTTGCGCACGTAGATGTGCATGGAATATTTTTAATCTTTGTCTTTTATAAAATATGTTGTTAATTCAATAAGGTAAAGTTGGGTATATTTTTTATTGTTATCAGTAAACCAGATTTATAACATAACTACAGATTCTTTGTTTGACACTTATTGTGTCTATACAGTAATGATATAAAACTGTCGTATTTTAGATATTTTTATCAAAATCAATCACTATATTAATGAGAAAGAGAATGATAGAAGAATGGTTATAATACTTGTACACCTTCTGAAATAATAGAAACTACCAATTGTAAAAAGCCGTAATTTTTCTAAAGCCAAATAACCAGATATAATATTACAATAAATAGCAGAGTTTAAAATTATAAATACTGGTATTTTAAGTTTTAATAACATACACTGAATCTTTCGAAGAACCCAAACTGATGCAAAAAAGCAAGATATAACTATGAAACAGAAAAACATTATATTCATCGAAGCAATTCATTAACACGAAAACATTTTTGTCGTAGAACAATGGTAGATGTCTCATTTATAGATATTATTAATACGCTTTTAAGTTTTTTCTAATTTTTTCTATACTTATAAAGTAATCACATTATACAGTGTATAACATTAATATAAAGTAATAATCTTTTTTTATACTTCATTATTTGTATATTACAAAAGTAAAACTCTAAATCAAATTTAAATTATGAAAAAAACTAATGAAATATTCAAGATTATTAATATGCCCATATTTTTCAAATAAGAAATTAAGGGCAGAAATAATATTTAGATTTCATATAGATGATATGGTGGTAAAACGTATAAGCGATGTATAGAGCCATTACATGTGACAGATGGAAAAATAAGATATCATTGTTCAATATTTACAATATATCCAGTAGAGTATGTTGTTGTTTTTAATATTCAGTACAGACTGTTTTAATATTCAGTAGAAGACTCCTTGTTATCTTTAAAATCATTTACGGCACCCCTATGCCTAAATCAATACTAGTGAGCTTATCCAAATCACTGTTGTACCTCACGACCGATTTGATGGCCGTCTCTCATTGGTGGACACATCGCGTGGTTCTGCCTGTCTGTGTGCAGTGAACATTCAGTTGTACTCGTATCATCGGAGCCGCTCTAGAGATGTGGTCCGGCCGCGGTCACTCTTAAGTCTCTCACTTTGTTTTCTCTCGGGAAAAGTATAGTCTTGGGTCTCTGTGCTCTCTTTTTTCGTATTCATTGTATAATGTCTTGTTGCTCACGTCGGACGTGACATGGGGATCCCAGTGCAGCCCTGGAGGCCCTGGCCTAGCTTAAAGTCCTCCCCCTCGGATGAAGCTAGGAAAGAACCAAGATCAACATCGTTGAGTTGGCATATATCCTAAAATGTACCCTTTACACCTCATATCTCATCCGTCCTTCAATATATGGATGTTTCCATACATTAACTTCATTTGTAGCTCTCTCTCTCCACATAACGTTTTGGTGGTCCGAGTCAGGATCTTTAATTTCTTAATTTTATTTGCATCTATCTCTTTGTGAACGTTACATCATACAAAGGAAATTTCAAAATAACAACCCTTCAATATAACTGGAACCGACTGTGTTATATGTTTTTAACCTAACTGGAACGTGTGTGTTATTACACGTGTATTATGAATAATAACATGTCATCTTTTTATATTAGGGCTATATGCATTACCTAAATATTATAATATACGTTTATTTGTCTTTATTTATTTTAACATAATTTCCATTTAAAATAACTTCATTTTGCTTAGTTAAAACTTTTATATGGTTTTTAAATTACAGAACTAGATCAACTTTCAAACAGTACCACAAAGCGGCTGGAGATAAGGATATATATTTTCACAGCAAGTAAACGAGCTGTGACTACAGTTGGGACATATTTTTGATGACTAAGGAAAGTACTTTTCTAATTAAATGTTTTAGATAAAATACTACGTAATGAAATTACATAATATAAGTAAATTAAGTGTCATTCATATAATTCAAAATTCACATAAATAATATTTGTAACTTTAATGTGGTTACCAAACTATTTGTCTGTGGGTCTGATTACAAGACTTTATACTGCTTGAAATGTCCTCAACCTCTCGTGGAATCAAAATAATATATATTTTTGTCTCTCTTTTACTTTTCATCAAGATAACAATAAAACATTAATACATCATAATTTCAATGGAACCAAATGTTGCTGGAAGTCTAGGCACATCTATTTTTCATATAAAAATATTTTGTATACGTTTATAATGGCCTTATTTAATGTTTTGTGAATTATATTTTGTAAAGATCTCATTTTACGTATATTTCAATAAATTTCTTCACTATTGATTGAAAACGTAACTATTAGTACTAAAACCCAGGGTACAGATTAGTGATCTAAAGGAAATTTTCAAATTTGCTGTCTTGTCAATAGTCAGTATGTTCCTAACAAAATGTAAAGTGCAGTCAATTTGCTTGATAAATGAAAGTTATAGTTTATCCCATCTAAGTATTTAGCTTATAACCTCACTCTAAGAGAATGTTTAAATATTACAGTTAATTCTCAGTTGTCGATGTATAATAAAAATATGTGATAAGGTATTCTCTTTCGTATTTTATTTTATTTTACCGTACGTAATTTCCTGGCTCACTCGACCCAAATTATCGGCAAGCCCTCCACTTAAAAGTTTAGATTGAATCAGCGGATTAAGATTAAAAAGTTCGTACTACTTATAAAAAGCCTATAGACGTAATGGTCGAAGTAAATTGGCCGTAGCCCCATCTATTATACGAATTCAGACCATAGCATGATTGCAGAATATGGACTTGACTCTTCTATTCCTACGTTAACTTCACGGGCAGTTTTACAAACATTTCTGGACATGATATATTTAAATTTTTTTGCAAATAAAATACAATATACACACTTTTTAATGCTTGATATTCTGGATCCCATTAATTTAGCTTAAACCCTAACATTAGTCCGAAATTTAATTATTGTTAATACTAATATTAAAATTATTTACATAACCATATATTATATGTTCCCCAACTAACTGCACCACCGCGTAGGAGTACGGCTATGGCTCTCTAACGCACAGGTCATAGGTTCAATTCTCGGGGAAGTCAATAAATATTTTCAAGTGATTTTGGATTATTTCCCCTAAAAACCTTTCCATTGATAATTCACAATTTACATGACGTAAAAATAAACCTCGTATAAAATTAATAATCAAAGTATAAACTATTTAAATATAAAAACGGAAAGGAACGACAATTATAATACAAAACACGATGATCAATTCTTTTTGTTTTTAAAGTTACTGCATAGTGAAGATACAGCGTAACAAATCTAGATAATATTGTTATACAGTATTAAATAAAAGCCAAGCAAATATAATTTGACTCCTAAATAAATTTGAATATTTTTAAACCACAATATCAAGTATAGTATAATGTATAATGTTAACGTACTCATAAATATACAGATATACCTAGGGAACCTATTAAAAGTTGACGTTCTCACCCCATAAATTATATCACAGAGTACAATCTCGAACAAGGATATAGTTTAACACAATGTATCACACAGTGTTTTGTGCAATATGTCAATCCCAACAGTAGGTTTTAACTTTCGTTAACATATTACGTGTAAAGATCGAACTCGTATTTTAGATTGTCTGTAAAGTATAGAACTTTAACGGGGTTTAACTAGAACTTTAACAAAATATTCTATTTTGTAGATATTTATTTTACTCTTGGTTTATTTACTGAACAATATACAGATTACTCGTAGTTAATACTCCAAATTCTTTTCTTATATATATCACTTATTTCATTTCGTCTTTTAGTTTACATTGAAGAAATTCCTAAATATTTAATATCATCTAACAATATTATGGCCAAAATAACAACATTGCAAAGCGAATACATAAGTATATTTCCCAGTAATTTAACAAAGCATAAGAATTGCTTGGTAAAAACAAAAATTTGAAGACAACAATAATTGGGAAAGGGAAACAGATCGAGCTGACTGTCTCCAATTATTGAGCCCGATACCAATTACGTCAGGTGAAATTAGACAATCTCCATTTAGTTAAACATTATTGACATTGAGGACATTTTGTGTTTATAAGGGAAGTGTTGATTCGAATTCCCATTTGTGTATTTTAAAATAAAACCCGCCTTATACATTACACTTTCAGGGTGAATTGGAACAAAATTGTAAAATATTAACCTTTTTATTTATGAAAGTCATTCAAATAAAACAAAATATAGTGTGACCTTGGAGGTTGCGTTAAGAATTTTAATATTGAAAAATCATATTAACATTGTTTATAATTTGGTTCTTGCCCCTTATCATCCATTTCAAATATTTGTTTTTAATAAAATACATTTTGCGACTAAGTATTTGTGGAATGTGTTATTCATCAGAAAAACGAACAAGAATTAAAAAACGGTATTTATTTTATGAGTATAAAACTTATCGAATTATGTTATAAATGAACAAAATTCATCATTATAGAGGTGAATGAAGGACTTCTGTTCATTTCTACCACTTAACCTCTAAACACAAAGACATAAATCAAAATACAATCATTATTATTATTACATTAGCATGTCTATCATATATTACATCTAATAACAGATAATTCATCAGGCATGTCATAACAATGTAAGTTTTAAATATTGAAATGAAGTTCATACACAACACTTAAAAATTGTCCATTTTAATACCAATATTTTAACACACTGTTACCTCAAATGCGACCACAAGAGCTACATACCCTCTTTACTCCCACAAAACCCACAAAAATTATCTAAAATGATTAAGTATCAAAAGATACACAATCTCCTATATAGTATATGTTACCTTTGCCTTGATCTTATTTTAAAATTTTGAGTTGCTGGTATTTAATTTTTTAACGTAGGTATAAGTATTTTATTGCATTTATCGGGAAAAAATTTTATGATTAACTTTATTAAGATGATTCATTCATCGGATTACGTGTGTTCTCCTGTGTTATGTTTACTAGATTATTCCATCCATTAGAAATTGCAGTTATGTGAACATCAATTTGGGATGATTTCATAGGAGATAACCTTAATTTCTGTTACAAGATTACTCAACTGAATGTCTAACGGAATTTATATTTAGGACATTAAGGATAAGAATCAGGGAACCTCTCATTGAACTTAGTCATAAAAGGGTCTGTGTGCTTGCTTCCACCGTGACCAAATATTCAAAATGTGTAGGGTGAGGGTAGGAGCCACCTCATGCAGAGATCCCATGAGTAGGGATAACGTGTTATATCTCGGTCATGTCACCTTGAAAGAAGAGAGGGCCAACTCTTTTCTGTTTCAACCTCTCCAGTGAAAGCGAGCAAGTGACAGCTCTCCCTCACATTCTGGCTTTAAAATGGTTTTAGAATTTCTCCCTACTCCAATAGCCATCCTATACAGTAAACAAGATCTATCAATTCACCTTTTTATCCAATATCTCGACAGTTTTAGTTAGTAATGTTCCGATTTTGGAAACCTTTAGGGTTTCCCAGATATATTTCACACGATGGTTTCTGCTGTAGTGCAAGTGTAGGTTCAAGTAGGGTGTATACCATACAGAAGTCAATCCTTCTGAGGATAATGGAATGTTATATATTTTTATTTTATAATATATTTTTCTGATAGCCAAACGTGGAACTATTACTTTTAACCACTCATTTTTACTAACTACTACGTGTAAATTATTTTAAATGGGTTGGAAGCTTACAACAGGGATAAAAATAAATAAGAAAGAGAATTTATACATTTTCAAAAAATTAAATTAAAATCTAATTAGCTAGTCTAATATGTATTATGTATGTAATACAAATGAAAATACTTTAACTAACTATGGAGACAAATTGGTATAAAACGCCACGTGCCGGTGTGCCCATGAATAAGATCTACTTAATTGTATGCGCCTGGAAGGTAGTAAAGGTTTACTGCACCTCTGGTATCTAACATTAGAGTGGTGCTGCAGTTGGTGTTACACAGCTCCTACACTTACTGTAGAAATGTCATGGCTTATACTAAGTCAACAGAGATATTCGAGATGCTATTAAGAGTTTATTGTACCACAGCTTCACCACTAACGCAGCTGCTATTGCTCTGGTGTGTCTGACTGATATTTTACTCTTAATATTCCGTACTGGTAATGAAAGTATGTAATCACCCCAAGTGAGAGTGGTGAGGTCGTAGATGTTTATTGCACCGCTGATACTGTGTACCTAATGTGTCGTGGAACCTACACGTGAGCACTTTGGGGTCGGACATGTTTATTCCACCTTTTTACTAAAATTATTAAAGCTAAGATCCATTATTGTCATAAAGGCATAGGTGCCTGTGAGCCATAAAGGTTTAAAATCATGAGAGGTTGTATTGCGCAGCTTATATTCTAGTTTTGTGAGTATTTTAGCTCCCTGATATTTGTGGGAGCTCTTATGAGAGGGTGTTCGTAAAGATTTATTGGAATTCTAATGCTTTGTTATACAGAGTCGTGCAGGGCATCTTTCGGGGAGCTTTGATTGATGACATTGCCCTGCCTTTACGTTTTTGAGGTGATCGTGTACTGCAGATCAGATGTGCCTTGATAAGTGGCAGGGACGTTCACCAATATGAAACTAGAGGCAGGGACAACTTGCGAACTCATCAACGCAGACTGACATTATCGCAACACCTCCCTCAGCAGGTGGGTGTCAGACTAATCAACAAGCTCCCTGAGGATATCAAAAACTCCAACAACCTCAATCAATTCAAAACTCGTCTCAGACGCCTGTTGGTGTCTAAAGCGTTTTACTCGATTGATGAATTCATGACGAGCCGTTGGGATGATTGAAAATCATGGATCAGAAGTCTGTGTGATTGTGTCGTGAGAATTCTGAGATGTAAGTATGACTGTGAGTGATTGTGTAGTTAGGATATATTTTATGATGCATTTTACTATTGCAATACAATGTTATATATTGTCAAACACGCAGTAAAGAGATTATTATTAATATTATTATTATTATTTGTACTGAATGTATCGAACCTGTGACCCACCGAAATAATAATTTAGTATCTACGATAATCTATAGAAATCTTGTTGAATACGAACAAAACCGTCATGTTGGTTCTCTTTCGACCTAGATCATTTGGACTTAAGCGGACTATCATTTGGACTTTTAGAGCTATTAAACTCCTTGATGCTCCTTCCAAAACTACCAAAAAATTTAGTTTGAAATTTGTCGAAAAATTTAAAATAAAAACTTGAGTCTGAAGTTTTGTTTTGTTTTACTACAAACTACATTGAATTATTGAAAGAACAGTAAAAATATCCGTGCAAATATTTCTGAATCCCCATCTATTTAATAATGGAAACTGTAATACTGAAAACTATAAATTATATTCCAATTTTGATTAGTCTACATACATCGTAAATAAATTACTTAATTTTCTTGGAACAAATACATATTTCTACATATAGAAATAAACTTTTTAAGTGTAATAGATACAAAAATCTGTTTATTTTCAACACAAATTACTGTATTTTCATTCAAAATATTTTGCTTAACCCAGTAGTATTTATAGTATTTAAGAAATAAACAATACCTTATTCACGGAATATGCTATATGGGTCCATCAAAAAGGAAGAAATAAATAAAAAAAACAAAACAAAACAAAAAAGGAAATATATAGTCTGTAAAAAGGAAGATATCTAATAGTAAAGATTTCCGAAATGAATGGAACATTCACAGGACTCTTCTTTAAGAAATTGAAGATATTAATAGAAACACTTGTGGTTGGTTAAAATGAGAATTGGTAAGAGAGTCTCGTACTAGAATTCAACCACATTCCAGTATTTATTGAAATCTTTATAACATAAGAGAAATATATTTAGCATATTCAGATAATATACAAAATTCTAGAGAATAATTATTTGCTTCAAATTTTTAGATGAATTCCAGTATACAAAAAATAAGTGTATAATACGTTTATAATTATTAAACTATGAAACTATTTAATATAATATTTGAAATTATATACAAATCATTCACCCGTTATACTCTAAATTTATTGACTTGAATACATACTGCTTTAAATGATAGTCTTATATAAAGAACTAAATCTTTTTACTATCGATATGTGTATATATATAATGATTTATATATATATACATATAAAAGATTTAGTTCTAGGAATGTGGAAAAATATATAATAGGAACCTATACTTGAGGTAAAAATACTCTTAATAATGGTGTGACGTGTTATTCTAGAATATTATAACCAATGACAATAAACCTATAAAACAAAAATAAATTATTGAATCGAAAAATAGTTTATGCATTTTCCAATGCACAGCTAATAATCATTGGAAGCTGTAGATATGAATTTGTTTAGAATTTGTTTATGAATTTATTTCCGTGACTTACACGGAATCAGAATTTAAATCAGAACTGTTTTAAATAAGCCTTTAAATAAGCCTTATTATTTAATATGTGACAGATACGGCCAAATACAAAATAATTGAATCGGAAAAAGTAAGTGCTCTGTGGTGTAATGGTAGCACATAAGCCCGGCAAGTGAGAGATCCGGGTTCGACTCCCGGCGGAGCAAATATATATATATATATATATATATATATATATATATATATATATATATATATATATTATATTAAAAATTACTTTTTTCGATATCCATCCACTTTAAAAAAATCCCAATTTTCGTTGTAGAAAAAGGATATAAAATAAAATTATGTACACATGCAAGATATGTAAAATTATACACATATTTTTTGTATCAACTTAATTATGTCAATATTAATTTAAATAAGATTTTTTTCCTTTATTTTATCTCCTTCGTACACAAAAAACATTTTCTGCAAATTGTTTTAAATACTATAATACAATCTATTAACAAATTAGTTCTACTGAAGTCAAAATAATAATTAATGTTAAACTTCAACAACATTTGTAGTTTTTTTTTTAATTTACATATATGAATTTAAGTATATAGAAACAATATTAATTTTAATTTGTTTTGGATAGTTAAGTCAGTTATCGCTTATTTAGACCAAAACGTAATTTTGATTTAGTGGTATGCTTGTTCTAAATTGTTAAATTGAATTTCTGAAGAATCTTCTGGTACAAATCCCTTTTAATGAGAAGCAATTGTTAAATGTATCGTTGTGAGCCAATGCATATTGTGAAACCAATATTTCGTTTTGCCTGTTGGATGAAGATCGATGGTTATTCGATCGATTATTATCATTACATGTAAGGGATTTGTAGTTAAGCCAATATGGACAATATTTACAAGATAACAGATAGATTATATTATCAGAATTTTTTAAATTTAATTTTATATTTTTTATTAGTTGTGCTACTTGTTACATTTTAGAATTTTGCATGTTGCACGACGTTTATCCTCGCAAGAATGGTTGAAAGGCTTTTATTTGCATTAAAATTTGGAACTTGGTTAGGCAAATTCAGTTATTCGGCTGCCTTTACAACAAAAAGCAGGAGGTTTTACATACACTAAGGTACAAATGAGCAGTATGAGATGCATGAACAAGACACCTTAAGAATTATGATATTAAATACTTAAAAGAAAATTAAAGTCGACAATAACGGAAATGTTAGATTTTGAAGAATCATAAATATCGGGTAAAGTAGTAAAAATGTATGCCAATGATGCTAAACTAATGCGAACCAATTAGTTCAGGAAACGTAAAAACCAAGATAATATGTATGAATAATACATAACATTGTTGACATAATATATATGATATTATTATCATTGATATAAGAAAAAGTAGTTAATAAATTAATAAGGCAGTGTTTTATCATACATACATACATACATGTACAAAAGATTCTACTCAGTTTTGAATTGGTATTGGGAGACTATATTTTTTTTTAATGTGAAGATTGTTAACATGATATATTTAAAACATCTATGTAATATTCCACAATACTGAAAAAATATAACATTCTATTAGTTTAAGTAGCAATAAGAAGCAATAACAAAAAGTTTAAAGTTAGAGTTACTTCAGTTTTCTTGCACTAACATGTAACACAATGTTATTTTAAATTATTTTAATACATTTAATTCATCTCCTTCAATTTGAAGATTTTTGAACATAACTAATGTTTTCTTCAAAATTATTCCTTTTCTTAAAACGAACTGATTTTATAAACTGTTTCTGTCAAAGTAGTACGCCGTAAAGCATAACTCTCTAAACGAATCAAGAGATAAAATATGCGCATATTTACCGAGCAGAACCAAGGCGCTGAGGCAATTCTGTCGCTCCACTCACGGTAAATCCACTTGGTAAACAAGGTTTATGGTTTTTATTTAGTGCCACTAGTGAATTACAACACAGTTTGTAATTCACTAGTGGTATTAGTTGAATATATGTCCAATACTCCTAGAATCTTGATTCATGGTTTATGGTATTCAGTCAAAATAAAATATGTATTGAACGTATGCATGTTTCCAAACAAAAAATGAAATTGTGAGAATTAATGATTTCACCAATTTAACCAAAGCAGTCGAATTAATATAGGATATCATGATGATATATGAGTTGGCTGTATAATTTACAAAAATCTTTACTGAATTTTTAAATAAATCTTAATTATTTCTAGTCTATGGATTTTAATTAGTTAAAGTAAGTTTTTTTACCATGGAATCAAATTAGAGTTATAAGATAACATGAGGTGGGTCCACTGGAAATGGAAAATTTACAATTTAATATTTATTGATATTCTTATATTGGGAAACATCCCAATAAATTTCATTAAGATTCTTAAATTTGGTAAAGTTGCACTAGTATACGGAACAAGCCAATAATTTATAATTACTTTCATAATTGAGAAAGTAGTTATAAAAGATTGCGGAGTTTATTTTTACCAAGTTAAAAACCTTAAACTTCTCGTGATCAACAAAAAATATATTTCTGTCATCAAAGTAAATCAGTTCCATTAAATGGAACACTCCATTTAATTAATGAAGCTTGAAAACTAATTACTCTAATTAAGAAAGGCTGAAACAGTTAGAACTTGTGTTTGTTCAGTAATACCCTTGTGGTTTATTAGTAGTCTAATCAGTGCTTAGTACCAGATTGTAATATAATATAAAGATAAATCCGTAGTATCTTTTATCCATTATCCTTACTGCGGCCTATGAATATACATGGGGTTACGTAATTCTCCTGCCTGCTATAACTGAAAGAGGATGGAACAGAACTACTAGCCTCGCCTTTTTTTAAGGTGATATGACTAACTATAGTCCCAGCTATCTATCCTCGATAGGATATGGCCCCTGCCCCCAAACTTAGCCATCCTGAATATTCTGTCACTACGGAAACATCGCAGTTATATTCACCTAAGTCAAACTTTTGACGTAAACATTGTATATAATTTTTTGTTTTATCATTTTGGCTAAACTCCAATGAGTTTTAAAATTAAGATATTTTGACACCTAAGTAGAAAACAAACAGTGATACAACACCTCCAACTGTTCTCAGATTGTCATCCGTAAGTCACAGTACTGATTGCAACATTGCTCGTTCTACATCCTAATCATAATAATATTATCAATGCAAAAGTTCCTTTTTTTGTTTTGTATTCACGCATAGACCTTTCAGCCGTTTTTACTGACATTTTCCAAACTTCTAAGAGTCCCTGGGATGAATATAGACCTATTATTATTTAGAAAATCCCTGTGGGCTACGCCTCTCTGGTCTCTAAAATAAGTGAACAATTCTATATTTGGTCTCTAAAGTTGAGAAATATTCATAATATTGAGAGAGCCTGTTATACGTAATCAAATGTTCTATAAATACATTGTATTATGACAAACCTACCAACGTTTACATAATTTTGATCAATTTTTAAACGTGTGTCGATTTAGAATCTTAAAACTTTAGATTAAGCTTGAAAGTAACACTTATTACTACATTTCTCTAGATGATAAAATAGGAAATCTTAACTAAACTATTTTTTTAACAAATCTTAGGTATGCAGTAATAGGTCAATAGAGTAATTCAGGTATCAAACACATTACTGTCTAGCATTTACTGCAGATTTTAAGACCGTTATAAAACCAGCCTTAGTTGTTTTTGACTAAATTAGGCTTCTTAGAACTGCGTAAGTATATATTTCCTTGGAAGAAAACCAAAGAAAAATTAGCGGTGGACCAAAACATACTTAAACTGGAGTAAATTAAAATGGCTATAAATATACACTTTTATTGATTTTCTTAAGTATGGCAACAAAGCAAACTCAACAGCAATATCGGAAATATTATTCACTCAAACCAGAGTGCTCGTGCAACCTGCAAAGCGGAAATTGCGTGCTAAACCGCGGGTAAATATATTTTATTTATCGGAACAAGGTAAACTCAACTTATGGCACTGGAGATACCTAGACCGTGGGTACGTTTCTAGGACTAGAATTAGACGCTTTTTATATGTTTTAATCCATAACTAATTTCATAAATAGTTAAGGGGTGTAATGATATATTATTGTTATATTTGAAATAAACTTACATTAGGTACGCAAAATTTTTGACCGAAGGAGGGTTCTGTTTATATATATTTTCATCATCTTTGGGGTAAGATGTCCGATTAAACTATGTTATTGGAAATACCTGAGACTGAAAGTGATTATAAAAGAATGGAAGTTGATTATTTTTGCTTAATGTAGTTTTTTGTGTCCATATATGTATATATTTTCTTGAATTGGCAACAGGGGTGGCAAACTCAACAATATGGTCGGGAATTTCATTTAGTTGGAATAGCAATGTATGATCTAACACACGTATATCCTGAAATAAGAACCAATACAAATTGTTTGAAGTTATTTTTTTGACGGTGGAAGGATTGTGAAGGATATAGGATGTTTTAGGAAATTTGCCATAGATCAGTGATAAAGAAACCCGTAACACTAAGTATCGATGAACGATGGCAAATGTCCTGAAAATCCTGTTTCCTTCACAATAAACATTATTCTAGCTATTGAATCTCTTAACTATGGAAACTAAATTAAAAGTACAAAATCTGTGCTTACCTTTAAATTGAAAAAATTATATTAAATCATAAACGCTTAAATTAAGAAAAATTCGCGATCCGAATTTTTAAATCGATTAAGAAACGGCAAGTTATTGTTAGTTTAATGTTAACAAAATAGTGAAAAATGCTATACAATATTTATAAAAAATTATATCGAGTATTCTTATTCATACCACTTCAAAAGAATAAATTACTTCAGAATACTAATTGATAATTTGGATTTATCAATCAAGAACTGTCGCCACAATGGAGTGTTGGATATATAGTTTCTTAAATGTATGTGACTACTACTATTTTGTTACTCAATTACACTTCGCCCAAGGCAAGGTAAATTTTGGCTGGTTTATACCTGCCAAGTATTCGAATAACAATTTAAATAATTAAAAATCTATAGATTCTGGATACATGTTTCTAATAATTAGCTAAATTGTTCAATTCAGCTTAAGTTATGTACGTACAGTTCCCATGTATAACAAATATTCAGTGTTTACCAAAATATATTACTCTTGATTGAGATATGTAGAAATAATAAAATTTTGAAATAATAATCTAAAATCGCATTTTATTGACCAAATCTTTTCAAACATACTGACCATTAACGTTATTAACATTACAATAGATATTGACGCATGCCTAATATTTCCTTTACGCAAGTCAAAACGTATAAAAACGGATACTAATAAGGTGTATAATGAATATATATTACATGGAAACATCTCCTAATTAAAAATAATACCTAACTTCTCTTATCCCCGAATACGGCAAATATCCAAAAAGGGGCCTGGCTAGCGAGCTGAAGGCGAGTAATGAATATATTACTGTAGATATCAATAGTTCACTGAGGTTACTGTATTGTTTATTTCCGTAGTCGGACAGCGTAAAGAAGATACGAATAATATTAGATGCAACTTTCTTTTACGCGAGTAAAGTACATGCCACTTTGATCTTACGTAAGCCTGTTAAGGTAAACCTACTTGCCTTAAGTTTTTTCTTAACGTAAAGTCCAAAGAATTTGTCATCTTTTCAATTTGTTTTCGGTGATGTATCAATCATTAAAAAGAACCTTCTAAACATGATAAGACTTTCATACATATTTTATTACGATTATAAATATAGATATAAAATACAAGAGCTCTCGTGGTAAATTTCTGTCAAAGTTTCAAAACTAGCTTGTTTTCAAACCTGGATTAACCTGGATATATTTCAATACAAAGCTGCGAAGCATGAGAGGGAGTTCAACTTATTATCTAGGACTAGTTTGTTATGTAGGTTTATACTTGACATATAGGATAGAAACTTGCATGTTCAATTGCTTCAGATTGTGCATTATCTAAAATGGTGATAACTATATAGTATATTTGTAGAAAAAAACTATTACTAGAATATTTATGACCAAGAAAAAAACATTTTCATTAACAACAGTTGAAAGGAAGTAAACACTATTTGTTAAATATTATTTTAACAATGGATAATTTGAAAATATAACAAGTTTTCGGACATTTACCATCGTTAGTGTTATAACAATAGAAAACTGGATTTCGCGGATTAGGGTTTATCCTTTTATTCAGGCCAATAGTATTGAAGCATCGTATACAGAAATTAAAACTGATCAATATTTGGCAATGAACACAAGTCATGATAAACAACAGAATAAGAATACTTAAAAATACTGAAGTAGTTGCCTAAGATTACAGTGTGATTAGAAATGGTACCAAACATGAAAGACACGTCGAAAAAAATCAATATGGGTACTTTCTGTAAAACATCATCATCATCGTCACCTAAATTGAACAGAAAGAAGTAAAGTGATGTTTTCAGGCCCACACATTCACGAGTACTTCTTTTAGCAGCAAGTATATCTGATTACAGTATTAGTGGTACTGTGTTAGTTACTTCTTATGTACGATGTATTAAAAATATAAAATAACTTTAAACATCAATTTCTTCCGACTAGATCTACCTTTAAAAATCCGGTTTGCAACATTATTTTGTCAACCATACAGGTAAAATAATGTATGTACATCATACGCTGCCATTAAAGATTCTCCAAAGGTTACATCCGGTCGCCATGTATATAACATGTCTGGTAACAGCCAGCGCTACTAGTAGCAGTGTCTGGAACTCTAATTCTGCTCGTATACTGCTGATGTACTCTGCTGTTTTTTAGTTATCGCAATAGTGATACAAGAAATTATCGCTCTGCGTGAAGAGAAGGGTTGCTTTTTTATAAAAAACTGTTTTTACTGCACATTTTTCCACTGTAATAGTATGTAAAAAAATATATTTATAAAACCTTATTGTATGAATAAATAAGTACAGCTGATAATACACACGGAACATGACAGTGACGAGTTGGAATACAGCTGCAATCAGATCGCTCACAGTGCTAACTTTTTGGAAATACAACAAGCATGACTCCTACAAAGATTTAGGTGGATTTCTGTAAATATCGTGTGACTCTCTTTATTCTGAATTGTAGTGCTACCTATTTTATCTTTTAGGTATTTTTAATCCTAGTTCAGAAATATTCGTACAAATTCTGAATTTATCGTGAATTACTTTTGCCACGCCTTCATCAGCAACTTTCTGCTGAATAATAGTGACATCATAGCCACCTACTTTTACAGTAGTAAAAGTAAACAGTAGTATGCAAAAGGTCCAACAGACAAATTATTGGTGACTGAAGAATATTCCCCTGACCCGTAGTCTCCTAAACCGTAACCTAATAGCTTAACTTTAGTTTAGAGTGCAGTTGACCCTGAATTTAGAGAGTGAAACCAATTGTTTAAATAGCATAGCATTGTTACAACAAAGTGACGAAAGTACGGAAGGCTGCCTTTGACTAAAATAATACTCTTCACAAATTTAATTATCAAGTTATAAACTGTTTATATTGGAAATATCCTATATTATATTATTTTTACTTTGTAAGTTTAAGTCATAGTTAAGTTAACAGTTCTAGGTTCAAGGAGTTGACAAGTAATATAGTTATATACGTGAATGAGTGGAAATTAGTTTACCTTTTGTGGAAATTACATCGATTTTTTATTTAGTTTTATTTCAATATTTTAAAATACTCCAAAAACTATTCCAATACAATTTTGTACAAAAATACATGCTATTATAGTTTTATTGGAAAAGAATATTATATATTTAAAACAATTCCTAAGCTAAGTAACGTTTACTACGGACTGGAAACTGTATATTTAAAAGATAAGACATAGTGGCCGGTGGAGATACAATATCAAGCTTTGTTGACTGCGATGAACTCACGGCTCACTGCTGCATGTATATTATACCTGGCAGGCTTCTCTGTTATACTGACCACGCTCATCACTTCCAGCAATCTGGGATAGCTTTGTTGGCAAAATGTAAATAGAGGAAGTTGATGTCAAAAGGCAATACAAATAATTGTGTGCGGGAAGCAAAATACTGTAGGTGTAGCCTTTGAAGCTAGCCGCATATGTTATTCGTATGATAACGGCATTTGTGTTTTGCCTTTACATATAGTTGGACGTAGAATCACATTTTCTATATTATATATTTGTAATGTTAAGTTGAGAGGCATTACTAAAATCCAAGAATTAATGAAACAATTTGGTCTTTCCAAAAATAATAATAGAATTTCGTAAGCATAAAGTAGATGTTATACAAATAGCATTGTGGCCCGTCGATTATGTTATTACTCGTTTTTGGCCGGACACCTGAATGTCCTTTTACACACTTCTTGTGTCCTGAAACTAGTTGACCAGAGACGAAGTGCTCTTTCATGTGGTGAATTTTGACTTCAATACCTAACTCGAAACCAACGCTGCATACAAGTAATCGATTTCTAATCTGCGAACACACCGTACATTCCGTTACGCCTGAAACATCGTACTTGCGAATGGCGCCAGGTTTGCTAGTCGGAATAGCGGACTGCCACAGCGGAGCTGTTCTGCGCATGCCAAGAGCAATGTGTCCTCCCATGGTACCCGGAAAACAAAACTCAATTACTTACAATTTAATTTGAAGTTCAAAGCGTTTAGTTATCCTGGATGTTTTTTAAGTAACGGCCATTAAAAATACTGCCATTCATTTCCGGCGGCATTGTATTTTAGCTTGACTAACACACCTAAAACCAACCGTCAAACAAGGAAATGGTAACTATAAAACCAACATGATAAAAGGCTGAAAGTTGTAAACTTTATCCAACTATTCGGTCTTCACAAGTTTAGTTGAAACTGGCTTAACTTTTATCTACGCTTCTGACGTCTGGTTTTAAGTAAGCAAAGCTAAACTAATATTATCTGATTCGTCTAACATAGTGAAACACGTGTAGATAAAACTTCTAACAGAATTCCATTAACGTAGATTATTTAAAATAAGTGTATTTACGTATGACAACTTTGCATTCAAAGCAAAACAAAGTCAGATCCTGTGCAGTAAAAGTTCAGTTCAGTGCGCTTCACTATGATGTGTCTACAGTGTTTTGCATCTGAGATCGTTTACAGATAAATATCAAAGAAAGTCTAGAAACATTTTACTCATCTAATTAGCAGGAATACATAATTGCTCTCATTAAATGTAATTTAAAGATATATTGAGTATAATACTTTTTGGGAAATGTTTCAGAGATAATCAGAGAATTAATAATTTAAAAGAAGGATGTCAAGATCCACACTGACTCTGATCAGAGAACCAGTTGTAAAGCCCCGTTTGTCAAAGAGTCTGCAACCACTATTGTTAGCTTATGTATTTATTTGTGTATAATACTGGTAGCTGTGCTTTAAGGAGTGAAATAAATTAATAAAGTTAGGTGTTAAATATATCGATTCAAATATTTTAAATAAAAATGAACAATGTGTACTGAACCATTTGTGTGTAATAATTATTTTTTATAACAGATTTTCTACGAACAATAAACAATTAGGTTTTTCGTCACACCATGCTATTTTTACCCACCCCAATATGAATATTACGAGTATTCAGAACTTTATTTCTATCCTGGGATCAAGAAGTATAATTGAAGTAGTTTAAATTAATTAGAATATTTGCCATAATGGGAGTTTCATAAATATTTAACTTGAGGGCAACACAATATCGCCCAAGATAGTATAGAATTTTGTGTGTTTAAAGGTTCCTGTTAAATTAAATATAATATGAAAATAAACGTTTAAATTGTGGTTTACAAACATATACGCCTAGTAAGAGCCCCATAACGAGATCGATCCTGATTTTTTCGATCGCTCGGTGAAGAAAAATATATAATAATAATAAAAAAGTTTCATATAGTTATAAAATTACTAAAACTATTTCACTTGTAAATTGTCTTGCATAAAGATTTTGTCTTACTCAGACCACAAGTTTTACGAGTATGAATTTAGAAAGTTTCAGTTTACTTTAAAACCACAAAAAACCTCAAACAACTATACAAAAGAAAACAACTATAAAACTCTTTTTATAGTTGTTGGCACAAAAGACGGAAGTTATTGCTAACAAAATATGTAACTTTTATTTATAACCACAGCAAAAAAGCAGCTAAATTTAATACAATTTGTTATTGTAGACGTAATGGTTAGTTTTTAGTTAGCTTTGTGACACAGGTATCTAAACTTTTGACCTGAAAGAAATCCTTTTGTTCAATGCATCTTGATCTGCTTCAGTAAGTCCATTCTTGGATGTATCACGTTTTAATTTCCTGCATTGAAGTTGTTCCACGTCCATAATAAACTGCTTCAGTGAGCCCAATTCTAAATTTATCATGTTTTGGATTCATTAATTTAACGTGCTCCACTACCATAGTAAACTGCTCCGACAAGTTCAATTCAGAATGTATCATGTGTTGCGTTATTGCGTTGAATGTTTTCTGGTGTGGTCATTTAGGAGATCTAGAGGAAAACTGCCATTTAGTTTAGATAGTAAAGACCATACTAAAGATGTCATTTATAAAGTCTGTTCTATGACAATGTATTAACCTCATCTTAGTTTCCCTGTAATTCAGTAAAATTCAGAATAAAGGAAGAATGGAATTATTTAGCATAATACTTTACAGATTGTATGAAACTTCCGCTTCGTCAAACAGGACGCTGAAGATTTAAGGCCCAGGACCCCAGATACAGTACGTAGTATTTCCCTTGCAGCACAATATCTTAATCTCGACCTGATAGTTTCAAATCGTCCACAGTTTTGCCATAGAATATATTCATTTTTATTACCCGCCATTGACAAAGTGCCACTAACTAAAATGCTTGACCTTTATAAAAGTGTATCGATGGGAAAAGGCGTTATGAACACATTGAATTGAAAATAATAACAGAACATTTGTCATTCTACTACGTTACAAAAATAGAATACTACGTTTTGCCGACTGAAATGTATTCTCTTCGTCAGGCGTCAAGAAGGCACGTGTGTGTGTGTGTGTGTGTGTGTGTGTGTGTGTGTGTGTGTGTGTGTGTGTGTGTGTGTGTGTGTGTGTGTGTGTGTGTGTGTGTGTGTGAGAGAGAGAGAGCGCGAGCGCGCGTGAGCTTGCAGTGTCTCTGTTATGTGGGGACTGGTCAGGATTTACATGTATTGAAGCATGACTAATAATATGAGGTTTGAGACACACTTTGTATTAAAACAGAAAATCAATGAAAAATCTCTGTTTCAAAGTAAAACTTAAACGTTAAGAACTTAAATAAATGTAAATTTACACGAAAATAGTGTTGTCAAAAGACCAGTATTCATTTCTCAATATACGTTTATTTTACGTTTCATTACATTCATAGAGATAGAAATTAATTAATTTTTCATCCCTCGCCGAATCTCACCCAATCGTCTTACTCAGATCTCAGTTATAATAGATGGCCCTTTCACTACTTTTACAGTCTAAAAATCTTAGACGGGTGTGACGACATCGTGTAGTATAATAAATAAATCGAACCCTACTATAACCAAGAATAAAATTAAATCGTGCTTTCAGTGAATGCTCAATCCCTATTGCCCCCTGATTATGAATGGCATAATATTGCGTTCAAGTAAAAATAATAATATTAAGACCTTCCAAACATTACATTACAATTTTTGTAGTTATGGAGTCCATTTTCATCAAGTTATCATTATAATACTCGTGATTTTAGTAGTTTTGACACTAAAAAAACCTCTATGTCATTTCTAAGGGACAGAGATAATATATTGACTACTTCGAATATGTTTCCTGTTATCTTGAAGTTATAGAATATTTTTAAATACAAATATATATTTTCAAGTTTTGTATAGTAATTTCATGAGTAGACAAAATAAAATAAATTAAAATATAAAATTTTAAAGTTAAAGAAATTAGAAATTTGAAGTTTGGTGGTAATGAAATTTGAGGTACACCTACCTAATACTCATTGATCACTTTGTCACTAGTATAACCTTCTATAATAATAATACTTCACAAGGAAATAATTGACCACTCGTATTTTTTCTCCAAATAATCTAGGAATTATTCTATAAGTGTTACACAACTAATTTTGTATTATGTCCCAGAAGTATTTAAAGTGAAAAAATAGTTTGAAGTATGTTAATAAAGTATAAAAGCATCATCATTTAAAAGAAACGTCAAACCTTATCTCATCGTGTATAGTTATTTAGACAAAATTGAGATAATCCAAGCATATTCAAATCACATTGGATTTAATGACTCTTTAATTAGCTAGGCGTACATTCAAGAACTTGATTCCAAGCCTTGTTAAGGTTTCTTCGCCCGATAATGCATACATTTTATGTCAATCAATCTATTTTCTGTGTATGTGGAAAAGAACTAAATTATTTGTTTGTAACATATATTTCATTACGTTCTGCCTCATCATTGCGTGTTCAACGCTCAAAGAAGCACTCATAAACTTTTAATACCAGTTACCAAATCAGTTCATGACTCACTCTCGATATCTTGACAGCAGAATCCAAGTTCCAACACAATATTTGCAACATTCCCAAAATGTGTTCTCCTCTTATGACATACGACATTACTACTGCCATCAATTTGCATCTTAAGAACTAACTTTCCCCGTTCCCACTGCGATGCTCCTAGATATAACTTCCAGTTCTCCGTACCATCTTAATTGTCGGTATTTTTTTCTGTTTCGAAGGATAAAGGAACTTTTTGTACAGTATTTACGTATACATTTCTATTAAACAACTATTTATCTATATGGCATTTCCTTTTGTGAAATGTTGGATATAACGACGGATATAGAACCGTAAATTCTATTATCACGTGAGACAGTCATGCCAATCGCAGGGTTGGCTATTAGCCTCCATCTGCGGAGTCCTTGGTTTTCCATGTTATATCCCTGTTCAAGGTAATGAAGTTCTCGTAACGCGGTCTCTCTTTAGTTATTTAATCTCCTGTATTACCCTCTAGTCCTTGCTTCTGTCCCTCCTGATAAAGTATAGCGAAATAAGAGATTTGTTTCTTTTCTATTTACGTTATTTTATTTGTTCGTACGCTTTATTCTCCTTTTTTACCTTTCTCTTCTTTCTTTTTGTAAAACTGTCTATACATTGATTAGGATAGTTCTTATTATACATGTTAGAAGAACTATGTTACCATTAAGCGTACATAGTACCTTCAACCTTTTACTGATCAACTGACTTCCAAATCTCTTTTAATACTTTCCCCTCACAGACCAGTGGCCCATTGGTCATTTAGATTAAGGCTATAAAAGGGATCAGCTCGTTTTAAAAATACTAATACAAAGTTTAATTGGCTGAGCGTTTGGCTGAGCCCCTACCACCGTTGATATGTTAAAACTCTACCCCAACATAGGCATTGGAAATTGTGCACATCAGTCCCCTGGGAGTCTTAATAACAGTATACGAAAAAGTGACTCGACTTACAATAATTATATGTTTACAAAGACAAAACTTAATGAAAAATAATTAAACAAAGTTAATCTTTGTGGCTGTGTGTGCATCTATATATACGGTTATTTTCAAATGAGTTAAATTATAGAATTCATATTTTGCGTAGAGATGATCTCTTCAAAATTTTTTTATCAATTTTAAACATAGCAAATATTAGTGTGTTGGATGTTTTTCTATGGGCTAGAGTGTGTCTTGGTTTGATGAGACGAACGTGAAGCCTCATATCATCATGTTGTCTATTTAATTCATAGCTACTTTTCGAACGTATTATTGACAGTTTGACCGTTTCCTACAGTGTTTACTACTCCTCCAGTTTACTCAAAAATCTCTTCTTTTTGTAATTTTATGGAAATTGTGTGTTTGCATTTGATTTTTATGCGACTTATACTTGTATTTTTCTAAATAAAATCACAATTAAAATATGAATTATATTCTCTTATAGTAGCATTTTTCCTTTAAAATACAAGTATACTATGGTAACCACACTACAAAAGTCCACTGAACCCTTAAAAATGAAATGTTCTTTTAGTATCATGTTGTTGGTTTTAGAACTAACCATGGCCTCTGCAAAACATTAAGCCGAGCTTTACCACGTTGTATTCTATGGGTCTGTTAACAGAGGAAATAAACCGAAACTGTGAAATATCTCCTAACAACAATGAAACTGTTAAGTTAATTTTGTGCAGTCTATTCTCTGAACCCTTTTCCAATCTCATTGGACCAGAATGGGTTCCACATTAAATTTGTCCCAGCTCCATTGAGGTCAGAATGTCTCTTAAAGAAATTCGATTGACTAAGTAATTCTGTACCATGGTGTTGTTGGACTGGCCAAAAAAGACAAAGGTCATCCACCTTTTGGGATTTTCATCAATGGCTTTACTTTGAAAATTGCACTCTAACTATCATAGCATTCCTTTCTGACATACTTGAAATACATTCAGATATTTTCATGTTGTTCATGTTCGGTCTTCCATCAGCTCGACTTTCAAATGATCTCAGTTACTATTTTAAATACTTTTAACACTTCTTGGATTATTTATTTATCCTGTTTGTATAGATGGTAATATTTTGTGAAGTAAGAAACTCGGAAACATCAAAATAGCAGTGTGATGCCAATAAGCACAGTACAACGCAGTGTGTCAGGCGTTACTCAACAGATACTTGTCTACTCATGAACTATTATAGTGTTATACGAATCCCAAACGTAGAAGAGACCCATCACAACAGATAATTAGCGCCTGTTGTTAGTTGTGATGCAATATCGAGAAAACAGTGTAAAAGCCAATAAGTATAGTAGTAGTGTCTAACTGCAGTTTTGCGCGTTTTATAACCTGCCCAGTAACAATTTTCTACTTTTTTGACAATGATATCATTTACCACAATATTAAATATGCAATGTAAATGCTACATGTACTAAACCTATTAGTTATTATAGGCAACAACAGTACTTTAAAGATTTTAATATTTTTAATGTATGTTTTTTTAATAAGTTTAAATAACCATTTACTTAAATATTTGACAGTTTAGCAACAAAATACAAAACATAAATGAATAGTTAGGTAGAATACATTGGAAATAAAGCACAGGCCACAGAAAGGTATAAATTTCATTGGACAAAGATGGCCGCCTGCACATCTGGCTCTTTACATGGTATCGCTAGAACATTGTGACATTAGCAGTTCGATAAAAAATGTATTGGATAGTATTTATTACAATTATGAGATTAACTAATAAAGATAATAGAGGGCACTAAAATATAACAAAATATCTTTCCTGTAGTATAAGCTATTATGCTGATTCCGTAAAAAATAAACAATTACGAATTACATGTAATTGTTGAATGAAGAAGTAATGGAAAGCCTAATATTTAGCTCAAGAAAACAAGTTCGCGAAAGCAATCTGTAAAATTCCACTTAAAACTACCACAAAGAAAACAAACTGGGAAACTTTCTACATTTAGATTGGAACTTTACATAATTAAATTTTACAGTCTTCACTTAAAACTGAACAGTCAATATTTTACAAAGACTTTCTCTTTTAGTTAAGATTGTAAATAAAAGCTATTCTACTATTTATACCAAGTTTAATAAACTATATCTATTATTCTCTACTATATTAAATTCCTATTTGACAACTTTTAATAATATTTCCTTATGATTCATTTCTCTTATAAAGCGAAATATGAGAACTCAAATCAGTTTAAATTCGGTTATAAAGGAACACGATTTTCCTAAATCCTCTAATCTATATTGAATTTATTTTAAAATTGGAAAAGGATTTTAAAGAAATGCGGTAATATAAATTTGTTGACATGTTTCCTATTTGAGCTTAGAATTTATAATTGTTATAAATATATATTGATAATATAAGCTAATAAATAAGAGTTACGTGTAGCCACGTCACACCGAATTAGTAATATGGAATGTTTCACACTATTTAATTATTAAAAGTAAATATTTATATACTTATACTATAAATTTAATATAATATGCCCAAGTATCTCAGGTAAAATAGATCTAATAACCTGTATGTGGGAAGCAGGATATCAATTTTTGTCAGACGCGCAGTCTCGGAAATGTTATCTAGCCAGATATGAATGTTTGAATGTTTCCCATGAGACCTATGGAAACCTTTTGGTAATTATCTTATTACATCTTAATATGCAAACACAAAGACACTGCTGGCAGTAAACATGTTACAAATATGTTAAGTTTGGTGGTTTTAAATGCATTATCGTCAGATTTAGGACGTGGCCTTTTCAGTGCATAGTTAAATAAAATTTCAACATTCCACTTCTATAAAGATTTGATTCCAAAGTAGCTGCCATTAAAAATATCGTGTTAAATTGTTATTAATAGACATTACATTGACGAAACTCGTTATATTAATAATTGATTCTGAATGAAAAGAATCTTTCAAAGTTTAAAGGATGCAAAAGATATTAAAATACATCTTTCAAAATAATGGAATAACTATAAAAATCGAAAGTAAATGTTACGCTAGCTTAAGAAATGTTTTGATATGTTAGCTTATTAGCAAGAAAGTATGAGAAAAGTTTTCATTAAAGAGATCATTAAACTCCATCGTTTATAAAACTATATAGTGAAATTATAATCCAATATAAAAGCTATAGTACTTTCTTTATTCATATAATACTAATCTACGCAAGGTATTTTAACTTCTCATCAAATAATGTCTTACCAGCAGGCTTTGTCTTCAGTATTTTAGTTTTAATTTACGCTCTTCTTCTTGAAAAGTTGTTATGTGTGGTAAATAGTAGTGGCTTCGCTAGCGATTTCATAGATTTTCTATTTTTATGACCACTTATGGTTTGAGTAAACCATATTTCCGACACCATATATTTATATTGTAGTGCCATAGTTGATTTTTCCTTCTTTCCCCGACAAAGAAAACAAATATTATATATATTGAACCTGCAATACAGGTCTAAAAAGCCTACTTGTGCCTAGAGACAATAATTAAGATTGTTACCATAGATACAAGTAAACCCCCAGTAAGCATAGTTATGAGCTAATACACATCCAAATGCGTATTAATCTGTATAATATTTATATTGGTTACAAAAAAATAACTCTCTTGGAATGAAAAGTCTTATGTAAATGATTAAAAGTTATGCAATTTAAGAGGAAACCTTAGACACTTAAATGCGTATTAATAACATTTAAAAAATAACACATCTTTCAAGATAGTATGAGCTAAGCTAAGGTCTTAAAAGTGTTAGATGTCTAGTATATTGGGTAAACTTATGTTAGTTTCCCTACTCGTCTCTTAATTCTTTTAAGTAAGCGATCACTAATGTGTAGTGGTGCTTTAAAATTCTGAATATTATGAAAATCAAATATTTTCCCAAAATAACATATTAAAACATCAATATTGTTATTTTATCACTGAAAACTATGGAACATCTTAAAGCCGACTTCAGTTTGTACTTATATGATTATTAAAATATAATATAAAATATAAAACATATACATTAAAATATAACTTTGTCATTGAAATAGTAAAAAATACTTGTAATACACGCTGTATCTGACACAACCAAACATGATCAAATAAAAATGCAATCTAAAGCTGATTACTAAGCTATTAAGGTGGCTAATACACCATGTTTTATGTGTAACATTGTCATTGTTTAATTTACATATGTCAATCATCTACAGCATTTTCAGATTAAACTACATTTTAAAAAACAAATCATTTTATTGATTGTATTTACAATTGTCCTTTTATAATTATTTTATACTTTCCACCTCTTACTGCAATCATATATAGATTAATAATTTGTAAAAATTATCATCTCATCTCTAAAAATTGCCGTCATTAGAAGTAATAAATTAACAGTGAGATGTCTAGAATGGCAGATTTAAACCATAAACTTATACACCCTTCTTCATAAACGCTCCATTAAGGAAAGATAAAAAAATTACATACATAATAATTTTTTTAGCTTTATAATGGATTTTTAACTGTATTCTTATATAAAGGTCATTATTAAAATAGGCTGATAAATGTTGTACAACAGTAAAGATGTAATAGTAAAATTGTATTCTGATAGTAACAATCCATAGAACTTATTTAAACTCACAATATATGTATCAAGGCAGTTAAATTAAAATAAATCAATTTTAAATCTGACATTCACGTGGCTTATAAATTACATATTCTCAGTATTCTCAGTTAATTTCAGCATTAATCAAGGCAGGTTGTGATGGAACAACTCATCAACCGATATTAAATCCTCAGCGTGCAGGCACTTGAGATTTAATCTAACTGAAGTTGAAGCGTCTGGGCGAGCTGATAAGTGACTAGTTGTCGAAAAACTGATTAATGTTTGTTCCAAATCATATGTGCATTACAAAAATTTTATTTATTACTACTATGTAAATAGTAGGGTTTTGAGGAATTTCATGCCATACTAAAGCACTTTTAACACCTGGAACTCATAGGCATTACCTTTTGCATTAAAATCTCAGGTAGGATTTTGCAACACCTCAATTAAAAAAATGAATATTTCATGAAATTCAATAACATGAAATTTATTGGTAAATTAAGTAATTAACAGATTAAGTGTGTATCTGTGAACTGTTAGTGCTGCCAAATTTAATACCGGCCCGTAACATTAATTGAAGTCAGTTCCTTATTTTTTATTCGATGCATATTTTTTAATTTGGATCTGAATCTAAAATGTTCTATTCCAGCTTTAGACTAGTAAAAAGTGAGTAGCAAAAGATTTTTACCAAAAATTAGATTAAGAGCTTGAAATATATGTTCCAACCTAATCTTGATATTATGTACTTTAAATATATAAGAATAAAACGATAAATTTATCCTTTCCACTAAGAAGATTTCTTTCTAGATGAGTTGTGTATTTTGATTCAGGTATTAATTTACTCAACAAATGAGAAAAAGACTTTTAATTTTAGAGTTTTTTCAATAGATATTGCTAACAACAAGTATTACAAAATAATGTTTTCAACTATAACAATGGCATTACTGTTGCACTTTGCGGTTGATAAATAGGGTAAAAACTAAATATTTAACAAGTAAATTGCGTGAAGAATTTGTATCAATATAACATGTTAGTACTTTAAATGTATATATCTTTTTTTTTTAAAAACTAATTTCGTTGTATTATTAGTTATGTGTATTGATACATATATATATATATATATATATATATTTATATATATATATATATAAAGCGGCTCGGCTGCGTGGTTTTATTGATTAGTATTTATAAATAATAACAAAAATATTTAATTCAAAAATTAAGTGGTATGTTATACTATTTCATCCACAAAACAAAGAACAATGTAGAACTTAATTAATTCATAAACGTAAAGACGACGTTCATTTTAGTTTTATTTTATTGTGTTATAAATTTATAACGTAACTTGCTAATTATAAAAGTCAGTGAAAACACATCGGTTAAGTAGGAGTGATAACGCCGCGTTTACCGCCATCAGAATACGACGATCCAGTCAGAAATGTAGCGCTTAATTTACTATCACAATGTGTACACTAAAACAAACAAGCATTTCTGATTGGATAATTACCTTTTGTGATTACGGTTTTGCGGCATTCAACTCTTACTAAGTAAGCTCATTCGAATCACTCGACCCATGCTCTTAATTTTAGATTTCCATGTTTGTCCTCTGTGGGCCGGTTCCCCATGAGTTGGAATGTAATGGTAATAGCAATGGGGAAAAATAGTTTACATAGCCCAGATGTCACTGTACCAAGTTTATAGATTCTCATCTCCTACTGTTTTAAAAAATATTAGGCCCCGTACCATACTTTTCAAACACCTTGAAATTTTAACACACAATAACTATATATATATATATATATATATATTTTTATATAATATATATATATATATTATTTATATTATGATTTATGTTTTCTTAATTTTGTTTATTGTTCATTGTTTTGTTAGTTAATTTTTATTTAAAACTCCTGAAGACGGGGGTATTAAATCCCCCGAAATATAGAAGTGGAAAATGTATATATGTTTTTTCTATTCATCACAGTGATTAGTATTTATATATATATATATATCTATATCACTATATATATAATTTATAAAAGATTACATTAGTATAAAAAACGATATCGAGTGACTAGAGACGACGAACGTTAAAATATAGTACTTTCTTTTTGCATGTAATAAACATCTATTATATTTTGAACAAGAAATCTTTGAAATTTACAAATTATGTTTACGCTTATTATAAATGTATATTTTGTCCCTTTATAAAAATTGCAATCTAAAACTGAGTTAGTAAAAAAAAGTTTATTTCATGGAAAGTCACTTTTCATTTTACTGACTTCACGCAATTTGATCTTCAGCCAAATCTATAAGGTTTGCATAACGGTTCCATTGACTATTTCTAATCTAGCCAGTTAAACTTATTGAGGCGAAGAATAAAATAGAAAATTTGCTTTTCTGTACAACTATACAAACATAATTAATTTTACAGAGAATCCGGTCCTAATCGGTATTCATATTTGAATGTTCAAAGTTTTAAGGAAATCTTTGAATGAGGGGACATCGACATTTTTCCAAAGTAAGATTACAATTAATATGACATTAACATTTTCGAATTCACCGTTGTTTTTCAAATTTATAGCGGGCCATTTTAAATTATCTATATTAATCCTTAATAGTTTTAAATATATATAAAATTACACTTTTTAGTCTTTTGTACCCATTTTTTTCCAACTTACTAGTTTATGAGATTCAGTAATGTTTGTGAAATTACCTATTTGTCTTCAATTATTAAAAAGAATCACAGGAAATCTATCAGTGAATTTAGATATAAAAGAACCTTTAATCTGTTTCCAAGGTTTTCAAATTCCATCTTGGTTAATAAATGTCGTTCGAAACTCCAAGACAGAAGATGAACTGCAGAGAATTGTGCCTGTATATTCGTTATGAATGGTTAGAACAGGTCAGGGACGTATAATCGGTACAGATTAGTAGGCTCTGTTCATCAATAACATCTATTAAGACAACATTATGCAGAAGATTTGTCTGTTGGAGAACATATATTTAAACTGAATGGTGCAAAGTTTTAAGCATAAGTATAATTGATAAAGTAACTTTGCAGCGAATCGGTTATGTACAAGTTTTATACCAAGAGCTTGGCATATGGAGCAGAGGATGTCTGCAACCTTAATCCCAAAAAATTTGACTGTTTGAAAGAGCTGTCAGAAAATATTTTTTAAATGCCAACTGCATAGATGCGGTTTTGTAACTAAAAATCAGAAATGTTAACTTAATAAATTACATGTCATCCAATTAACTATCGAAAGAAAAGCAGAAACCAAAAGTTAGATCTTGGTATATAAAGTTTCAAAAATATCTTTGCTACGTGTCGTTGCCTCTTTTGTACGCCATTTTGTTGTGTAACGTGACACCGTAAAATGAATTAAATAATTTTACTTGTTCCATGGCCAAGGAGAAAAAAAATATTTTTTTTCTAAAGATATAGTTTTAAATCATGTGTTTAAAATTTTTAATTTTAGTTTTAAAAATATTTAGGCTATATTTCGTCTAAACAATGCTCAAAAAGTTACCTAACAATATTTTTATAGTTTGTCACCATGCTCTTCTAAACTAAATATAGATTATATGAGAGAAAAAAAAATTCTGCCCCCAATTTAAAAAATATATGAGGGTTTAGTATTGTTAATTTAGTGTTAGCATTGTTGTTGTAATTAGAAAATTTTTAAATTACTTACTTTCGTTATCTGACTTTGGAGACTCCATAAAACACATGCTCATGTTATAAGTTGAACATTTTAAATGTCGTTTTTCGCTATTTCCACACTTTCAAACCACTTCTTGATTACTCTCTCTACTATTGACCATTGTTCCATTGTCAATGCTCGTCCTTTGTTGTATACCCTTTAAAATGCGGGGAATTTGTCATTTGACTACAAAAGCTGATTAATGTAATGTTTAACTGCATCCGTCTTCAGCCTAAAGATTGAAATGCCTTAATAGAGCTTTGATGGAATTGCCCATTGTAAGGGGAATTTCATCCACTATGTATAACATCTAATATTTTCATGCTACTTTTACTTTATGCATTAGATTAGTTTAGTATTTTTTTTCAAGTAGTACATAAATCGTAGAAATTGTTTATAGACACATTACATCTCTGGTTTAGGTGTAAACTACATGAGTCTATAATTACGAATTTCTATATGTAAAACATGATTTATGTAATAATTTAATAAGTAGGATATATCACAGCTGATTTTACAAAAGTCGGGAATTTTTTATTAAATGTAAGATATATATGAATTATAATTTAGAAATTAAAATTTGTTACAGGTGCAGCGATTTCTCCTAGAATGGATTAGGTATAGAGTAGTTGAAAGTTGATTTGATAGTAGACTAAATAGGATGTTAACTGTGCTATTGTTGCGGGTTTAGTGCTTGAACCTCGTGTTAACTGGCTATTACCCAGATTCAAAATTTTAAATATATACTTACTGTATGAATTGTAAGTGAGTGCTGTAAACAAATTATTATTAACAATGGATTGGATTTCAAGCTATATGTAACTGATAAGATCCGCTATAATTGTATAATGCGTTGGAATATGAATGGCAATAATGTCGTTTACTGAATTTTAATGAACAGATGAATACTAATGAAAAAAGGATTAACAAAACTTGGATAATATAAATTTTTGATGTTTCCTTTTTGGATTGTTTGTATTCAATTCTTTTCTCAACTATTACTTTATTTGCAACAAACTGTAAGACAAATTCAGTTAATTTTAACAGATTATATACCAAACAACGCTACCACATCAAGTAAGATTAGTACGTGATTTTAAGACTTAACTATTTACTCAAACTATAGTAAAAGGACCAATAAGAAACAGGAACGATGACACCTTGACGAGAAACTTAGAAATGGTTTTTATTAGTTTTTACTAAGGAAAATGGTTGTCAATGATTTTAATTTACTAAACTTTTGCTACTATTTATTTTTTAGGTGGAGCCAAATTATCACAGATCAAAGGATTTGTATATTTATTATTGATCAAAATCATGAAATAAAACTACATATTTTGGCCCGTTTTTTCACATAGATAGTTATATTCTAAAGTGAGTATAAAATATACAATAATATCCACACATGTCTGGAATATTGCTGGTTAAGAGCTAAATTCCATGGAAGTAATCTAATTATAATATGTTGAGCCTAACTTAAAAAAAGAAAAATCACCTGAGAAAAATTAATTACATTACGCAAATCTGTTTTATGAGATTCCTAGCCAGTACTTCTTAATATGATTTTAGCTTTCAACGGATATTAAAATTGATGCATAGTTCAATAAAACAATAGAAGTGCATCATTCAGGTGCAATACCTCTTGTAATTTGCTATCGTGTGTGGAATCGTCGGGAACTCCTTAGCAATGTTATCAAAACTAATTTTAAATTTATAAAGGAGTAAAATAATTTAACTTTCATAAGGTAACAGTTAGCAATCACTAAAATAATTTTGTACACTTGACAAGTGTAATTTAATAACTCATTTGAATTATAAATTTTACAGTTTTAACTATCTTAATTTATATAAAATTAATAACACCAGAAGGTTTAGTTTGTCACTTATTTAGTATAGCATTTTTTATAAATAAAGGCACACCCCATGGTCCGCACTTGCTTTGGGGAACCCAAATCTCTAACCAGTTTATGGGGCTCTTTGAAATTATATATATAACAACATAATTTAGTATTGTATATTCATTCCGTTTAGTAGGTATACTTGTATTTTGTAATAATAATAAACCCTCAGCGAATATCATAAAACCTAAACATTACTTCAATATGTTTCCTCCTTCTTAAATTGAGCAACATAATCTCCAATCATAAATATTCAGATATTTGAGATCGACGCAGCAAACCTAGGTTGTAGAGCTGTAAGTACAGGAGGTTTCATAAACGATTTAGCATTATTCTGGGTTTATACAGATACAAAAAATTTATTTACTACGACATACACTAATTTAAAGTTATTATGTCGGTTAAGAACCGGAATATAATTGGGCTTTGGTAATTTTTAATCTAACCAAAACTCCAATAGAAAATTTTATTTCCGGGAAACTTGTGGTTCCAAATTTCAAACTTATTTTATAACATATTACACACAAATGTACTGTTTGAAAGTATGACATTTTATAGATTATATCAAAAGAAGGTGTTATCAAATTGCCATATTAAATTTTATTCTTCACATAATGTTATATATCGGCATTGGTCTTTTTATGGGAGCTTGTAATTCTTTATTACAATGAGCGTGTAATTCTTTTAAACACTAAATCTTAACAATATATTTAATATTTGCAAATTTTTTATTGGTGTGGTTGGATGTGGAAGGACAATATATTTGACTTTTTTTTAGTTGATTGATCAGAGCTACGGTTTGTTTGAGGTCCAGTATATTATTTTAGTTAGTTGTGAGGGACTAACGCTATGGTTCTATGACGTAATTTTACTATCACGTTTCACAATATGTACCTGTCTGAGGTACCTGACTTGTCACTCCACAGAGGAACTGTTGGATAAACGCATCTAATTTTCGTTTACGTAAATTCAAATAATTTGTTGAGTAATATTTTGCTTAACTAATACAATCACAGGAAATAATTATAAATATGAACTTCTATTACAGTATTACTATGTTATTTACAATGAGAAAATTTAATATTGGTATGAGACAAAAGTTCACCAATATTTATGATTTCATAAAACTCACCTTTATCCCAACAGAACGTTATTACAGTTGTTAATGCTCCTTTATAACGAGAACATGCGGAGGGGTGCGGGAGGGGTGAGGTGAGCCATTGTTTTAGGTCCTCGGTATTCCCGACCGCTTTGTGGGGTAATATTGTCACTGTTTTTATTGCAGTTTTTATACTTTATTATTACTTTATTGTCCTTATACTCTTTATCAATTTAATAAACAGTATATAAAAAGTTAATAAATAAACCTACCAGTATACTAAAAACAGTCAACAAATTCCTTTCATATTTGAATCACATGAATAGTTACTAGCATTTTTAGTGGGAATACTAAATACTATTCTCCATTGTATACCTGGTATCAAATGTTAAGTTATTCTCTTCCTGTTCTTCTCTTGATTGTATCAGTGCAAGATGAGTTCTGACCAAACAATAGCTGGTATGATATTGAACCAGTTTATTTAATTTTAAAAATCTTACTCTCTAAAATTGTAACTTATGTACATGTTGTACAAATTATACACATTTATCTTTCACCGTTTTTATTAGGGCCTAATAAAAAAATTTCCTTAATAGTAATATTTTAAAAATATAACGTAGAGGAATAAGAAATAGTTCCATCTTTAGGAAATGATAACTTAAAGAGACAAAATGTAAATCAATAATATTAATAAATTTGTATTATTAAATACATTAAATAAATTTAAATAATATATAAAAAATAAAACGAAGTTGGAAATAATTTGGATTTACAAAATAACGAATAAGCTCTCGAAAGCCTACAATTAGAAATCAATTATGTTAAGAAGCAATGCAAGTCAATAAAGTCCTCTGAATCTACTGCTGCCGGCTTAATTAACTTTCCTCGCCTTTGTGATGATTAATCAAGTGTTCCTTAAAACATGAGGTAGTACAATTACGTTGTCATCAGTAACATCAGTAATATTGTGTTCATTTTATATAGATAACAAAAGTTAACACTGCTTCAAAATCTTTTTTGTTATGAAGATTTGTAAAAAGTAACAGATGCAAAATAAAAAAATTTAATTAGTTAAGAAACATGTTTAAATGAACAGGCTATATGATTCTCAAATCAAAGTAACTTATTGGGAGACGTTAAAATATTTGTGCAATAATGTAATGTATTCTAGTATTCTTATTCTGCAATTTGTAGAAAAGTTTTGTAATTATAGATACTAAATTGTAAGCTAGCATTTATTTGAGCATTTATCATATAAACATTATATTCAGCTTGAAAACTAAAATCAAGACTAAATCAAAACCTAATGTGATTTATTTGCGTATAAAAAATGCTGTTTTATTTACTGTATAGTTTCTTCATGGTCGTGTTGGCCAATTGCATAAAAATTCTTTATTCAAAAGTTATTGAATTATTTTATTTGATGATATTTATTTGTATTAATTATACGGTTATAAATACGATACAGTTTGGAAGTAACATGCCATTTGTCACTAAAATGTCAGTAACAGTTAGTTTTAGACTGACGTTATTAGATAATTTATATGATTCACTACAAAGCTGATTCCAACACGATGTGGAGTGAAATATTAGCCAGTTTTACAACCGTCCGAATAGTAGAATAAAGATTCTCTCCATACATCCTTACCCAAAAAGGTTTTATTTAACAAAACTAACAAGGAACGTAAAAATATAAATGGTATTTTGAAATAATTAAGTAATAAGAAGTCTCCTTCCTAATGATTAAGTAATAAATAGATATTGCATTAAAAACAACTCAAACTATATACCTTCTGCTTGCTCGTCTTGAAATATTGTTAATTATAATATTTATAAACTAAAGGAAATTTCATACACTTTTCATGTGAATAACATTTTATTACAGCTACTAATAAGACAGCTGTGACAGTTGGAACTATTTGGCTAAAAACTGTTTTTGAGTGCAGCGAATGAACGATACAACCAATAATAGATTTAACCTAATTGATCTTTTGGTAATTTTGAGAAATTATGAGTTGTTATTAATATTGCGTGAAAATATTATGTAAAAAATATTTCATAAAAATAAAAACTAATGATGGAAATATGAATATCAATTGGCTATGTATTATTGTATCGAAGTCTATCCCTCAAGGTGCAGAAAATTGTAATACGTATATGTTCGTCCGTACGATATTTGGAGAACGAAACAATCTAGGCTTGAACTTGTTATAAGGCAATAGCAATATTTTAATATATTCATCACTGGGTTTGATACAAATGTATGTCACTCCATGGGATTTGGCTGTGCATAATTGAAGCGTATTACTCAGCAGGTTGATATAATTACTGCACTGTCTGCCGAGGGGAGGGCATGTAAAAACTTAATTACGGTTTAATTTCTAAAGAGTTGAAATAACTATAAACTTAAAATTTTACGTATAGCTTCAGTAAAGCCTGTTACGTGATGCATGGTGACCTTATATTTTTATTTGTAATAAAAAGATATATTACAGACCAAATTCAACTGTAAATTTGCACTATGTCCTCGATATAAGTAAAACTAAATTATGAAACTGTCGTTACGATCAGTCCACTATTTGATAGATGACAATGTAAGGGACAATCAGAGGGATTGCTGCTTCCATATTTATTACTAATTAAGTAAGATAATCATCAGCCCAGCGTTATCAATCACTCAAACCTTCACCTCTTGCCCTTAAACGACATTTAAACTATAATTAGCTAGCAATCTGTTACGAATAATATTCAATTTAAACTGCTACGTTTACTGAAACAGTTAATTATCATTTTACAAAAAATACTTTTTCCAGATATATATAAAGCAATTGTCATGATAATAAATTAAAAGATTTTTCGAACATTTTAAAACTAACATTTAGTGGATTTATAATCTAATTCTTGCAATGTTTAAATGTAAAACGTTCGCAGAGCAAATTCTTTTTTTCGTCATAAAATTACGCCAGACACCTTACGGTTGTATGTATTTGAGCCAAAAACAATATTAATGCTCATTGAATAAATAATAACGAAGGATAACGTATAACTGGATTTTAGCTAAGGAGGTGGGGCCCCAGGTTAAAACATTTTTCAAGATAAGTACTATAGACTCATGTAAGTTGAATGATATGTAATAACAATATAAGTGTGTAATAAATATTAACTGAAGTTGATTTTTCAGCATCTTCTGAGACAAGGGAGCATTCAGGTACCAGGAGCTTCGAAAGGCACAGTGTAATGAGAATCCAAAAGTCGGAGACGTCGTCAGCCGCCATAACTTAAGAGCAACCAGGGACACAAAGGTCTCATGGGCCGTGAGCCACCATTGCTTAGGAAATTGTAGAGAGGAGCTACAGAATAGGATCTACCAGAGACCGACAGTTGCAATAGGTCAAAACCTACCAGATAAAGGGAGATACTAGAGACAGTAACCTGAAAGGGGCCAAGAGCTGACAAAGGCAGGTAGCTGCCAAATCTGGTTACTGCCATTGTTGGAAGCTATCATATGCCGGGTTATTACAAATATGTTATATATAAATATTGGTTATTATAAATATTGAGTTATTACAGATGTTGCCTCGAAAAGTGTTTTATATACACAGGGTGTCCAGCAACCATTCGAACAAACTTTGCCACATTGTTCAGCAGACCAAAACTAACAAATAATGCAATATAACAGGTGCCCTATTTCGCTTCGTTTAGCGTCTGTCTGTTTTGTATGTGTTTTTTGGGAAAAAATTACTACTCAAAAACCACTTAAGATACAGAATTCAAACTTAACACTTATGTTAACCTAGTGTTGGTCCTTTTCAGTGAAAAAATAAAACAAATATCTCATTGCATTTCAAAATGGCGCCCGTTCAAAATTTTCAAATTGTATTAGCTTTTAAACGGCTACTTTAAAAAAAAATTGACCAGGCTAACTTTTTTAGCGTATTTTATTACTAATTCAACAATTTTTGTTTCAAAAAGATCGAATAACAAATAACTGACTTGCAGCACCAAACGTAAAAACAGGTTATATCTATGCATTGCAAGTACATACAACAATGTAGTGGATTTTTACGAATAAACTTTTTAAGGTTCTTTATTAAAATAGTGAACAATATTATAACCTGAAATTTAATATTTAATTTTAAATTTGTTTTAAGGTAAATTTAAAAAAAGTTCTTAACCAATTGTGAATCCTGGTTTTTAAATCTAAAAAAAAATGTTAATAGGGCTACGTTATGGTTGGGTATAGGGTTTTCTTACATGGTAATTGTGTGAAACAGCGTAATTAATTCAATGTGTTTGAAAAATTTTATTGAACATGATATTTTTTATTAAGAAATCAATGATTACATTACTGTAAAACTTTCATAATCGTTGCTCAAAGTGGCGTCCTTGTAACTCGTTGCAGATTCTGAAGCGTCGAAAGCACGATTCTCTTACCCCTTCAAAAGGATTACTATATTGAATAACTGCAGCAGCCTCAACAACTCTAGCTACTAGATCCATTTCATTCTGTATGGGAGTGGTATACACTAATTGCTTCATGTGTCCCCACAAGTAAACATCAATGGGTGTGAGGTCAGGTGACCGTGGAGGCCAAGGGACGGGACCTCCACGTCCAATCAAACGATCTCCATACACTTCATTCAAATGTTGTCTAGCAATCATATGTTGGGAAGCTACCATAGGCTAGGAAATCTTAGAGGCCGAGAGCCTGCAGAGGTTGGAATGTGCCAGAAATCGCGAGAAGTTGAAGCTACAAGTATCCAGAGATCGGAATATGCTACAGATAGGGAGATACTAAGGAAGGGTATATTCCAGAAACCGGGCATAGGCTGGGAACTGTCATACACAGAGAATTGATAGAAGTCGATATCTAGGGTCATGTTATTCCTATGAACAATTATCTGAATATTATGAGCCATAATCATTTTTTCCAGATGGCTTAAATGTCGGAGCTTTAGACCTCAGAGTGAGGGGGCAAATTTTAAATTTTTAGAAAGAATACAATACCTATACATTAAAAAATATTTCTTAATCATACGTACCTAAAAGCAGAAATAATGGAAATTTCTGAAGTATTTCATATACCAAAATACCTGTACGTGGTATTTCTTAACCCACCAAAACATATTAAACATCAAATTGCAGTCCGTGGTCGCGTTATAAGTTTGTGAACCAACCTTCCGGAGACCTCTAAGTTAGTAACTACGTTTAATTCAATTATCAGTAATTTATAATAGTATTGGATGAGTTTTCTATGTGTTTCTGCTAGTTTCCTTACCTTGTTAAGTATTTGTTTACTTCAAAAATCCAAAATTTATCGCTAAATATTTGTAAATTTGAGTTACATCTTTGAAATTTTTGAAAGACTAACTGGACGCAAAATCGAAAGCATTAGATGCACACAAAAAGGATTTTGTAGGATTATAGCTTGTAATTATAGCGTAAAAATGTTTTTTTAGAAGTTGATAAGGAATGGAAGTACATGTGCTCTTCAATTACGAGGGTCGTTTGGTGTTATCTACAAAGCTATTATTAATATACTAAATAAAGAAAACAGTAAACGTATCTCACTGTGTTACTTCGTGCAGCTGATTTAAAGGTAAGACGTGTGGAGAAACTCTTCTTCTTTTTTGTCTAAGGTTTCGTATTTTTAGTTCAAAACTACAGTCCAAAAAGACCTCCACTCCCGACAACTTTATTTAAATGGAGTTTTCAAAGAATGTTATTCATGTAAATTATTTTCAAGAAAAATTATAGAGAATTATTTCTCAGAGCTTTAATCTAAAACTATTGCAGTTTCAGCTGTACACCTCACAATATAAGTTAATGAACTCCAATAGATAACCTCCATTTATGAAAATGCACAAAAAGTAATGCGGGAAGTAATATATTGCTGCTTAAGAAATCCAAACATTGTTACAGGACATGCATCGGTGATTTTGAAGATAGATTTCTTATTTCCACGTGATTCCAAGGCCTGTGAGAGTTATCTGACCGCAATCATAGTAATCGTGAGAAACTGTGCTTAATACTATCAGGTCAGTTTTGTGGGGATTAAAAAAAACGTAGCAGTCTTCCAAAATGGAAGCAGAATACAACGTTATTCTTATTAAACGTTGTAACCGACTCTTTGGAAGTTAAACGTCCGTTTAAATATTTGAATAATTCCAATAAATGACTAAAATAATTATATTTAATCAAATACCTACACCTAACCGTACAGCGATTCATTTGAAAATTATTCAGAGACAGTGACTGCTTACTTATAAATGATACTAAAAAAGTATTATCATTTATAATTGAATCTAGATTGGTATGCAACCATTAATTAGCGAATACCTGCTGGCAGACGTCAATGGTCCCTAAGGCCCTAAATTGTTCTAAAGAAACCTGTCTCAATATAATAATATTTTATGGTTACTGGTTAACTGATTGTTAAAAGGGAATCTATTGAATTAGTTCTCTGGAAAAATTACAGATTAAATTTAAGAATTTACTAAGGCCATGCTTATATTAAAATGTACCAAAGAACAATTCCACAACTGTATATAATTAGCAAAAATATTACCACATACTTGCAACTGATATTAATATGTTAAATATTGTGTTGAATGTCTGAAATATGGGATTTTAGAACTATCAGACTTACGTATTGTTTGCTACGGATTATTTGAAGTAGCGTGCATAAAATTCTGATTCTATGATCCAGTTCATGATCATGTGAAAATAGTGTCATCGTTATTTGCAATATCTCTCGATACAAAATATATCGGAGACTCGCCGATAAGTAAACTCGCCCTGCTCCTGCTACGTTTGTTGTTTGATCCAAATAACCTAAATATTAAATATCCACATCCATAACTAATGCTTAAATAATTAGACTTGCAATATTTAAAAGATCTTAATAGAAATAGATATATTTGTTTTACACTTGACTTACATAATGTACTGATTTGATTAATTTTAAAACTATATTCCTTAAAAGTCATTTCAACTACAGCTAATGAGGTTCAGACCAAATATGTAAAAAAATATCACTTTGATTTTCCAACATTAGAACAAGAAATCTAAACTGTTGAAGCAGTAAACTTAATAAAGCCACACTGGACTCAAGTAAGGTCAATCTAACTTTAGTTGTTTCCAAGTCATAAACCAGAATTGTTTATAGAACCAACTTACTTCGACATTGAAGCATTGGCGTTCTATTTCCCCATTCTGGCCTTCGTTGGGTAGTAAATAATGAATAGGTAGGAAAATATATTGTAAACAACATTTTATTTAACTAAAACCATAATTTCTTAATAGATTACTCGTTAAGAATTAATTATTGCTCACTAACGAATCCTGATAGTACTGATAGTCTGACTGATAGTCATAGTACTGTTTTTATTTTCTAAATGTGCCGATATAAACATTAGTAAGCATTAAGCGTTGAGCCAAAAAATCAAAGTTCCATATTAACGGGAAATGCATTTGCTCTATTGATCTCATGGGTTCTATCTATCTATTTTAATTTTTAAGTTTTATGATTAAAGAAGGTCCGAGTTTACATTCTATTTTACATGTGAAACATTGCACAACAGCTTTAAGTAACAAGTTCATTACAAAATCAATTAAAACCAAACGAATAGAATGAATCACTTGTCTGTAGTGATATGGTATTTTTATATAGTAATACCTTCTTTCTTTTGCTACCTTCTTTCTTTTGCTAACTATTCAAGAAGATAGATTTTCCTCGTTTTATCGAAGAAACGACTAGAAAAAAAACGACTACGGATTGTCTTGCTACGATGTTCAAGGAGGCAGGGATAGAAATTTTGCCGTAGATGTAAGGCTCCTATTGGGAACGAAATTTCAAATAAGTAGAAAAAACGAGAGGGAATCAATTTACAATTAATAATGTAAGGTTGAGGACGGACTACCTTGCTCAAGAAATCGTTTACGCCAATACGTGTTGGGCAAGTTAAAACTCGGCGACATTGAAATACTCAGCTACAGTTCTATAAGTAAAAAGCTAAACAATCCATTTAAAGTTCTAACGAATTATATTACTCGTCTCATACTAAAAAATTTAATTACTAAATTATGTGTCATGAAAGAGTTAAGTTTTAGGGCCTACGTCTAGTTCTTGTATTTATGTCAAGCTAAGAAACGGGTATAAAGACAGATTTACGATTATCTGATACACAATTATCTTTGGGCCAATATTTGTTATGTCAGGTTTCAAAATTACTTAATATTCCCACGACCATTATATCATTGGTATTTGACAATTACAGGCCCTCTTTCTTCACCTAGATTACATAATTTGTAGATATATATATATATATATATATATATATATATATATATATATACATTTATTTTGTAAATGCTGTGTCGTAGGCGAGCAATGAACGGATAGTCTGACTTGTGTATACCCATATCTCCACCCATCTTACCTTACCTCTAAACCACGTCCATTTTATTCTGCTGCGGTTCTGTTTACTTTGTTGCTATCAATAAAAAAAGTGATAAAAAAATAGTTGTCTATAGTTTCCTAAATATTTTCCGCAGTTACCTAGTTACACTTAATCAGTTTTGTATATTAACGCAAGCAGTTGACTCACTGACGAGTCACCGCTTGCACTAGATGTTACGAGTATATAACTAGGTACACATAACATAGTTATGATGGAAATGGTTCATTCAATGGGAATGTTCAATTTAGCTACAATTCACCTTCCTCTTAGCGCAGCGTATGAAATCGGACGTTGTCACATACTTGACTCTTGGAATCTAGAGAGAATCTCTGAAGAGATCCATAAAAGAAGAGCATTTCAAAAGTAACATTCTATAACACCGTACGATTGGAATAAAAATTCTTGGGTACATCAAATGCACTGCATGTTATGTTAAGCGCATGGAAATACAGTATATATAGGGGTGATATAACATTTTGGAAAATACTTTACTAGTAACTTATCAATAGCAATCATTGGACTGGTTATGAGAAGACAGATATTTTCTACTTATGTCAATGTAGTTTAATATTAAAAAAATAACGATAAGTAAGAATGAATGCAAGACTGTTGTACTAACAAATCAGACTCGCAGGTAAAAAATTTAGTTTTTAATTGTTCTTGCCGATGCATTCTCGTTCAGTTCTCGTCATAAGTAGCAATTCCGTAGGAAATATTCTTTGAAAATTTTTGCATAACTTTGTCTACAAATGTCTCAATATGTCACTTTTCCCAGTAAATAATAAAATTAACCCCAACGGCGTGCCGAGGGCCGAACGGTCTAAGACGTTGGTCTGAGTTAGAGATAGCGCATGTTCAAACCCGTCTGTGACCGTAGCACTTATTAACAGTAGCATCGATCTTGTACTATATCGACTCTCCCCTTATTCTGTTGACAGTATCCTCGCACAGGGCCGTGGCTTATGAGATCGGACAGATAATACTGAAAAGGGTAGTGGCCTAAAAAATGCTGATTACCTCTCGGAATAATGAGATTTATTTAGTTACATTATTCCACCCCACCGCTAGAACAATCTAACTTAAGTTAATACGATTCTTAAAGTCTCCCGCTTTCTATAAAAAAAAAAAATGTAAATCATTTTTCTGAAGAAAGTGCATATGTTTGTTTCAAAAATTCGATTTAAAGATTACCTTAAGCATATTGCAAAACAAGTTTACTCGTTATTTAAACTTAAACATATTTAGGTCAGTTAATATTATTTTTTTGGGAGCGACGGTGATAAAATTAGGTGGATGTTCTAAGTTTTCGAAATAGTTTCTTGCAATACGTTTGTTTAAATGATATGTCATGTCGTGTTTAAATGAAGTTCTTATGTGGTGTAAAGTGTGTGCTACATATTTAGAAGAAGGCATACAGTTTTGTTTATGATTAACCTCTCAGAGAAATTAGTAAAATATAATCAGACAGCACACTATAATCATGGCTGATTGTTATTGAAACCTATCACTCAGGAGACTGATACAATTTCTCTTTTGTCTGCTAAGGGTTGTGACCAATAAATTTTAGTTTTATTGTCTATCGGACAGCAAGACATCTCAAGAATGAAATGAACTATTGATTTGATATTTTTCATGCAACTCCAATGAAGCATGATACGAGACACGTAGTGTGGCGTACTCGTACCTTATATAATATTCCATAGGCACTCATAGGCAATTTTTATTTCGAAATCTTACACTGCTTCTGTCATTTAATCACCTCTAGAATGCAATATTATCATGATTGATAACGAAAAGAGAATAATTATGATGTTCATTTCCGTATAATCAATTAAAGAATTAAGCTTATACATCAAGATGTTGCCAGATATTAGTATGCTTTTTCAAACAATAATACTGCTTTTTAAATATTAGTTCGTTTCATTCATTATTGATTTAGAAATTGTATGTATGTATGTATAAATCTAATCATCTTTTGTTTTCACTTGTGAAACTGGGGTTTATATAATATTATGCTAGGTTTCAGGCGTAATGGTAATTTTTTTATATTGACTATTTACATTTTTTAAACTTTTTAATGAAGCTCTGAATTGATTAGCTTATTACCAGAAATGCAGATATTTTTTGTATCAGCCGTTTAGCACCAGTTCTCCCCTTTCATCCCGTTGTGTATGCTCCACACGTCCTAGTAGTTATCGGCCGACGTGATCTTAATTTTAGATGTTTCTTTTTCCTTTACTTCCAACACTTTTTGGTTTTACGGTAGTTAATCCTACAAAAAACATTGTCTTCGCTTCAAAAATCGATGTTGAAGTTTCAGTCTCTGGTTTGGAGTGGTACAAGTTCACAAAAAATAAGAGGTTAAAAAGAAATAGAATCTGTTGTAAGTATAAGGCTGTTACTAAGGTCAATAAAGACCGTGCAGAGGTCCGTACGTTAATATTTTCTGACATATGTGCTCTCGTTCATTCATTATTTGTGCTTGTAAAGAGTAGCCTATATTAAAATATTGTTGAGCATCGCACAGAATCATCAGGTGAAGGACATCTTAATGTTAGATTTAATAAGTTGTTGCTTGCCACTTGCTCGTTCGTGGTTTTTATAATTGCCATTACATGATTTGGACATTTTTAATGGATTTCGAATAGTAAAAATACTGGTGCCTGTGATACTGTGGTTATAATAACACCATATCTCAATGGTAAAACGTTTGGATTAAGGTTGCAAAGATATCAGCATTACAAAGTTCAAACTTTTGTGTTCGATATATTACTGCTTCATAAGTAAATGTTCAATACCATATATAGCAATTGTGTATAATAAAGTGAACTGTTATTGAATAATTGCCCCTGTTTAACGTGGCCATTGAGATTTAAGTGTGGCTATTCAGGCAATTAAGCTTATGTGTGGTTTGGACTTCTGCAAGTGGCAGAGAGTGTGTGATATATTACCGAGCGTACCCCAGTTCCGCTTTCGCCACCGATACACGCATAAAGTGGGCAACACATTTCAAAAACCATTTAGATTTAATACATTGTATATAAATGAGAAGTATTCAACTACGACTAGTCTTAGTTATATAATCTTAATATTGAGCTGTAAAGTTAGCAAAATTAATTTAAGTTTCAAGTCTTCAAAATACATTATAAAATTACCCTTAAAATGTGTTACACAGTTAATCAGACTGTAATTTTACTGATTGAGGTTTGAGGTACCATACTTTCCGTTTTGTTCTAAAGTTGAGTATGTAAGAAGAAATCATTTTATTATTTACTACTAAACTTTTCACAATTTTAGAACTGCACCTTAAAATTTTTAAGACATAGTCATTGCTTAATGCTTAATGTCAATGCTTAAAATACAATGTTTAACCAGGTACTTGGACATATTTGTGGTTACAAATTCAACTTCGTCCTACAAAAACAAGGATGTAATAGTTACATTTCGTATCAAGCTGTGCTAACATAAATGATGATAAGTAAAAAATATGCTAATATTTGTATCTACTTTTGAATGATTTTTAATTTAATTTTATCGGCGAATTTTACGATGGAAACGTAAAGTTGTATGAAGATAAATAAGATCAAATGATAAAATTTAAATTTAAAATTTTACAAAGTAAATTAGTGATTATTTGTAGCTACTAAATTATTTCAGGTCAGTAAAATGTAGTACTAAACGGGAGTAAGCAACCCTTTCTTACTGAGCTCCTACAATGCAATATCACATAAAACTAGCCAGGATAGATTAAGATGTAAATCTACATTTTTTTTAGAAATGTTGTATTGATAATCAAAGTAATTACAAGAAATTCGGTGTATTAATTCTTTGTCCATTCTTTAAATTTCCATTTTCTCTAAAGGAATATGAACTCAAGTCGTATCCTAAATGTTACACCTATAATACTTAGCTGTTATTAATTAACTAAAGGATCCTCCTCCAGCTTTTTATGTTGACCCATCTTGCTGAATTAATTTACAGTATGCCGTCAGTATTTCTTGTAGAAACGTATGGATAAGTCATGTAAACCCATGTACCACAGTGTAAGTCCTTGCTGTGCGATGTCTTTTCGGAGCATTCCCCCCTATATTCAATCCTCTTTCTATGAATAATTTTGTTCGTCTTTTGTAAAAGTCTCGGGGCTTGTTACTTTCTTCAAATGCAGCGCTCCTGGATATTTTTCAATCATTGTAAACATGTTGTGTTAGGAACTGTTGAGGAACATCAATAATATAATGTCTTTATACTAATATCAGACAGTATAATGGTTGTAGACACTATTATTAAATACTACATTTCTTAATTTTTAAAGTCCTGAGGCCATGTAATTCTCCACTTCATGTAATATTTATTTATATGTCATAAAAATCCCCTTTTTTTAATACCTGAAAGAAAACACAAAACCTTGACTTGGCCTAGGGTTTCTCAATTATGATATTTTACTCTGGTGTTTTTTTTTATTTTATGCTGAAAGAAAAAATTGTCCAATTGTTCTTAATTGTCCAAGTGTTCCAATTAATTTTCACTTAAGCGGGTCTCAAATCTTGTAGATGCACTCTTTGCAAACTTTTTAAGTCCTTAGTGTGCTGTATTATATAACTGTTCTCTGAGATAATCATCACAATCCTGTATGGTCCGTCAAATTTCCTATCTAATTTATTTCTGTGTCCAGGTATTTTACAAAACACTTCATCATTAATTTTAAATTTTCGGTGGATTCTATTATAGGGCCTTAACTTCGAATATTTAATAAACTGTTTATTTAAATGTTTCAACGCCTCGGCATATTTTTGACATTTTTCCTTTGGCACTAAATTATCAAAAATTTATTTAAAGTTCCACTTTAAATCCAACTCGTTGTTAGGTTTAAAATTAAATATTAAATAATTTGCGCTAATACCCGGTGCTGTCATTCACACACGAGTTAACTGCTTGTTGAATTTTACTTAAATCAGAGTCCCACTTCTTTTTGTAATCACTATACAAGCATGTCAAAATTGAATTTAAGTTTCTTAAATAACTTTCAGATTGGTTACCCTGGGGGTTGTACGGGATTGTAGTGATCAATTTAACACCCCATTTGAAAAGATTTGCCCTTAACACTTTGAGTGCTGGCCCTAAATAACATGTAACTCTATAGAATGCTGGGCGTTTTTTGTGGTTTTCAAAAATTTATTAAAAAAAAAGTATTTAAGTTATAAGAAAAATACTTACATGCCTTAATTCAGGTTACTTTCTTCTGTCTTGTAACGTGAGATTGTTAGAGTTTTTTTTTTTCAGACACTGCACATAAAATATGTTTTTGAAAAAAAAAAACAGTTTTTTTATTTAATAAACTAAACTAAGCATATATACAATTATTTACAATGACCCATTTACAAATCTAAACTTTCCTTTGAATAATACAAATCATGTTTTTATATTTTGTAGTTTTTTTTTTGTTTGGTACACCTTAAAACATATGTTTTTGCACAGTGGCACGTAAACAAAGCGACCGAAGTTGCTTTGTCATCAAGCTCATGCAATACATCTGACGCTTTCTAGCGATGAATTGTGTTACTAAAAACCCAAATAACATTGTAGAGTAGGCAAATCCCGTTTAAATACGGACAATGTAATATAATACTAATTGAAATTACAACCACGTAAAACTACGGTATAAGCATTCTTCGGAAGTTTCGCTGTTTGTAAAATTACGGGATTAGCACTCTAAGTGTTAATTCCTCGTTGGGGAATTAAGTAGCGCTGTTGCTTACAATAACTTCCGGTAAACCTATGTTTTAAAAAATATTAAAATATTACTCTCTAAAGTTTACAACACCATACCTGAATTCACTTTCCTGAGAGGCACGACCCAATTGCACCTTGTGAAGTCGTCCACTATGATTAGGATTAATTCATCCCGCCTTGGAGATCTAGGCAGAGGTCCAAACACATCCATGTAGACTTCCTGTAGTGGACTTACCGAAATGTCTGCATGCATCTCACCACGGTCTTGCCAATTAGTAAGTTTACTCAATATTTTTCTAAGTTTGTCTAAAGTGTCATCATACTAGTTTATACACCATGGAACCCGTTCATAAATAAATTCGTCCTTACTTAAAAAGTCCACCTTGAGAGCCATTTTTTATTAAATAAATTTAACTTAACTATCACAACTTATCTGTATACAACACAAGTTCTTGCCAAAGTTTTCTCTATAACATTTTTGTATAAGTTTATTAAAAATTCATTGGATGCTTAACAAGCAGAGTGGCGCAGTAAATATAACGACTTGGATTGTAGTTATTAATATTCCAGAATATTAATATTTAACTATCAATGAGACATCCAAGACGATATAAAATATTGTTTGATTAGTAAGCTCCGAGTGAATATTCAGTACGATTTATTGTAACTAAATTGTTAACTATTAAATATTATCTGGTTTGTCTAAAATAAAAATCACAGTTCTACATAAAAACAATGGATTTATTTTAAACTGGCAAATTAATAAGTTCAACGTTTCAGAATTTTTATCACTCTATTTTCCACAAAGAATTGACAAACCGTTTAGTAAATTTAAAAGTTCCTTTGGCAAAAAATAAAAAATAATAATGAAATATATCAAACTAAAATCAGAGCTCTCTTCTAAAATAATATAATTAAGTTTTAAAATAAAATCAAATACCACTTGGAAATAACTAAAATAAAAATTTTCACTTATAAGTACACTCACAATTCAAAAAATAAAAATTTAAACTTCTCTTTTCACTAGTTGAACCTTAACTTTCAAGTCTTGCAATTCAGATTACAACTTTCTCAAACAATTATTAAAGTTCAATTAATTTCCAATTAATAATTCACAATAAAACAGTTCCAATTAAATATTAATAAATTACTACTTTTCCAAATCTCAATTAAAGTTATTAACAATGTTCAATTTTAATTCACCTTTCTTGAAAGTATGAACCAAATGCAACTTGTATGATTCTATTGTGCTGTATTGTTCATCGAGAATCAGTTATTCAGATTGCTCTGTAGTTTCTATGAATTTAATTTTTTCCTATAAAAAGACAACAAAATTAATTTAATATCAGATCTGGAAGACTATTTCAATAAAACGTACAATACATTTGGTGCTTACCTCAAAATCCCTCGCGGAAAAAAATTAGAAACACGGCGCACTGTAATATACCTTAACTCACGAAAATAACCAAAAGAAGGGCGAAAATTATGAGTTGGCGCTTTTATACTCCCTCCCTCCAAGCACCTTTGCAGGACATCCACGGTGTTCTCTCATTGGTCCAGCTGTATCAAACAAGGAGAACAATAGTCGTAACAAGACAAGTTCTAATCAATTCAAGGCAGTCAACCTGCCTTCCTAACAATTTAAAACTACCAGTACTAACTTGCCAAAGGATTACATGTTCGTTTTTACCCTGACTTTTCACAATCTAATTTAAAATTAAATCCCAATATTTCGTTCCCAAAATTTTCATTTCAGTTTTAATAAAAAAAAATAAACCAATTTAGCTTTAAAAACGCTACAACAGTTTTCTATTGTTTCTTAAACAAGGGCTTTCATAATGTGAATATTATAGTTAATGTCCTATTTCATAAATAAGTCAGTAATAATATTAATTGAGATGGTATTTGTATTACAAATTAATATAATAAATTCCATTATTGGGTTTTAGAATTAAAAACTTTACCTCCACTATAAAAAAGTTATATATTTACGAGTATAGATTTAGAAAATGATAGCCAAGTGAGGGAAGGGTGTTACGTGGGTCTATACGAAAATCCAATTATAAGTCACTCTTGCACACTAAGTTTATACCAGTTTGAAATTTAGTGACTGGTCAAATCTTGCATACGTAATTAAGAATTGGAAGACACACTGAGACTGGTGGGTAGAGCACAAGCAGGATCTAAGGAAGGAGCAGGTTATATGTCGATCTACTGGTACGTAGACATACGAATCATCTGACCTAACATGTCGAGTCCCGAATGCGCTTCATACACCGACAATCTCGTGCCTTTGTATCTGATAGTCTGCTATTAGGAGACAAAATCCTAGTAGAGAGTTTCTTCTTGACCTTCCTACTTTCAGTAAAAAGTAAATAAAAGTAGAAAATCATTACGTAATACATACATGTGTTATTTGTAATATCTCAAATACTGTGTATTATTGTGTTAGTTACATGAAAATCTTTGGTTTGCCATCAATTCATCAATTTCGTGGCAGTGTTACAGGCTAATAGTAACATAATAAATTTATATTGTAGTTCTTGGTTCTTCAGTTGACGTGTTAATTCAGTAGCGTACATATAATGTTACACGTTTATAAACTGACACGGTTCAGTCATGCAATACACGTACACTTGGAACTGTGGGGACTTGTTAGACAATTAGACTGCTACGTACTTACTTTAACATCTCAGCTCTCGGATTACATAGTAAACCCCTCCCAGTAATTGTTTGTGTAGGTGTTATGTACCTGAACATTACCGTCAGGTCCTGACAACGTCCAGTGTATAAGTAACATCATCACTAACTTGTGCACAAAGGAAAATCCGTCTGTATGTGGGACTGAGCTCTCGGTACAATCACATACTTGTTGTATATCGTTTATACGAGTGTATGTACAACATCATCACTAACTTGTGCACAAACTTGTGCACAAAGGAAAATCCGTCTGTATGTGGGACAACATTCAGCTCTCAGGATTACATAGTAAATCACTCCCAGTAATTGTATGTGTAGGGTGTTATGTACCTGAACATTAACGTCAGGTCCTGACAACGTCCAGTGTATAAGTAACATCATCACTAACTTGTGCACAAAGGAAAATCCGTCTGTATGTGGGACAACATCTCAGCTCTCAGGGTTACACTGTAAACCACTCCCAGTAATTGTATGTGTAGGTGTTATGTACCTGAACATTACCGTCAGGTCCTGACAACGTCCAGTGTATAAGTAACATCATCACTAACTTGTGCACAAAGGAAAATCCGTCTGTATGTGGGACAACATTCAGCTCTCAGGGTTACACTGTAAACACTCCCAGTAATTGTTTGTGTAGGTGTTATGTACCTGAACATTAACGTCAGGTCCTGACAACGTCCAGTGTATAAGTAACATCATCACTAACTTGTGCACAAAGGAAAATCCGTCTGTATGTGGGACAACATTCAGCTCTCAGGGTTACACTGTAAACCGCTCATGATAATTGTGTGTCTAGCGTCTGAAAATTGGACTGAGCTTGAACTGTAATTTAGATGATGTTTCGCATAGAATCTCATGATTACTTAACTATAAGAAATAATATTTTGGATGTTGTTTGTTTACGACCTAATCCTTCTAAACTATATACATAAAACGTATGTTATAAATAATAATAGTTTTTAGCGATCCTATAATATATTGCCAGAACTATACTGTATAACAATGTAGTTATTACACAGTATTCTCACCTATAATAGCATAATTATATAACATAAAAATTAATCACCCTTCACTAAAATATCACGATTACTTTTCAGTGGGCAATAATAAATATTAATGTGCGTTAAAACTTAAAGCCCTAAACATACATAAAAAAGGAGTTTATAGATAACGTTTCATCAAGTGTTTCCCGTTGGTCCCTTCATGATTCATATTAGAAGTTTTACTTCCTGTCCCCTGCCCACTGGCCGCGAATTACACACTACTAGAAAGGTTGTTTACTCTTACTGACTGATAAGCGAGATAAAACTAAAACTATGATAACTGATAACTTAAAACTATGGGGTTATTTATAGCTTTTGTTTGGTGAGTCACAAGGGAATACTAAAATTCATATCTATTCAATTGAGTACGAACTGGTGTATTTTCAAATAGAGTAATATTATTAGCCTTTAATAATACCGCAGTCCTTACCGCTTTTTATCTAGCTATTAAAAATCTTTTTTTATATAATTCATGAGACTAAAGTATATGTTTCAGAGTTGTTGACAGAATAAAATGTGGTTAATACGCATCAAAAAGCTTTCTAATGCGTTTAAAATTATTCGTATCAGATAAAATAAAGATGGTTGCCCTCATGGACAGAATGGGTTACTTTTGCTTATAGTCTACGCTTTTAGTGTGGTTTTATAACTAAATTCAAAAGAAATTATATATTACCTAATAGTGTTCTTTCTTATTTTACTAGATAAAAGTACAATTACACCTCAATAATAGAAATATTATTTTGAATAACACAATTTCTCAAAGTTCCTTTTTACTTATACACGGCTTTGTAGATTATGTTTATATTTGAAAACTTATTATAATATTTTAACACAACAAAGTTAGCTTTGCCTGAATAACGATGATTTATAGCAGAGCGGTGGCGGTAGCTGGATGTGAAAGGAAGAATTATCGCCTACTCGGGAATTAACCAACCAATACGGAAAACAAGGCGACAACAAAGCGGTTTGCCATAAAGTGTCAGATTACAAAGGCTATTGTACTACCATGAATCTTGGGTTTGGTACTGTTTCCGTCTTCTATTGTGCATTGTTCTTTTTTCCACACAGATTATGTTCTTTCCTACTTGAGGGCGGTATTATATTGCCTGTTAAAATAATTAATGTATTTGATTTAAATACATTGGCGGAATTTTAGGAAAATATTTACAAAATATTTTATGGACAAAAAGATGTTATGCAAAATATAATATCCAGTATTTTTCGAAATGAACACCCATAAAACATGGTGTTAACTAATTATTAAATTTGTTTAGTTGCTAAATTATAAATAATGTTTTTTTATATCCGTTAAATAAAACATGGTTAAATTAAAATTAGAGACATAAATTTAAGCCATCAGAGGTAATTTTTGTCTTGAAATACAATCATTCTTAACTTTTAAAACTCTTTAATGTTAAAAAAATATACATATATATTAGGTATTATTAAAATACTTATTGTTTCATAGAATAGTAATTTCAGTTGGAAGTTCCCGTATCTTATAATCACTGAATAATTAAATTCACTAAGCTTCTAGTACCCAGATCCTGTCAGTTTACTTTGTATGTTATTGTGTGAATTTCCAAATCGATCTGGTTTTCCATTAAATTATGTGGATTTGTAAAAGGTTTCCCAAACTGCATTAACTATCAGTTTGTAATATATTCTTACCATTTCAAAAAAGTGAAATCAGCAGTCAAATTTGATAGCAGTAAGTTTATGTGTAGTAGAATTTACACAGGTGATTAAAAAAGATAACTAGGTATTACTTGTTTGATATCTAACTAATACTTATATTGAAAATTATTTAAGGGTAATACGGCTGCTTTTATGCCATGCTCGAGTGTATAAGAGTAAAACAGTTAATTGGATGTAAATTATAGTGTATTTTTATGTTTTATTAAACAAAATAATTCTTGGCTTAAAACATAAATCAACCTATATATTATTAAAAATATATGGAACTGGCTTATAAATAATAAATACTCCTTGGGTTAATAAACACAAGTTAATCACATCGTATTTCATCGTAATAGTGAAGATTCTAGAATTTGTAAGGACTGTGTAGGGAGATTACTAGAATAGATATCGATGATAAATAGAAGATACCAGTTTAATTTGGCCGAGATCACTCCGAGAAACAAGAAATATGCCGCATGCTGTTTACTTAGCTCTGCCCCAGCGAACAGCTACAAACAGCAAACTATTCACTCTCTAACGGGATTATTCTCATGGAACTATCTCATAAGCCGTAAGCACGTTTATAAAATATTCTAAAACGTCTTAACTAAGCATATGGTTTTATATTCCTTTCAGTTGTTATAATTATAATTTTAGTTACAAAACATTTTTTTTCCCAACCCTTTTCACAATAGAATGACCCGTTAGAAAACCGTAAATACTTTCTGGGTGACCAAAGATGGCATTATATTATTGAAGTCCTAATTATTAATATGGAGATAAAAGGTTTTATTACTAATAACACTCCTCTTCCTCTTCTGCTTGCAACTCCCGTTAAGATTTGTTAGTTGTTCGGTATTTCCATCACGTGATAGATAATAGCTGGTTTAAAATTTACATTTCAATAACTTAATACAACTAGGATGTCATGTAAAGCGTTATAGCTAAATTCCTTTTAAATTACTATTATTATTTTTATTATATATAAACATTCTTTGATGAGCTATACATGTTTTGTCTTCACTAATGTCATTATATATTTTAATACAAAACATACACGATATTGTTTACCATCAAATGTACGATTATTTCCGGTATAAAACGTGTACTGTGTCAATCGAAACATTTTTATATAAATAAAATACTGAGTTAAGTTTTTACTTCTCGTAAGTAAAGGATCTCACTAAGAACCAAACTTATAATAATTCTAATCATTTCAGGTTTGGTTATTCTATGTTTAGTCAACAAATTTTTGAGCTTTATAGGGTTATACAATTTATGTAATATCCCTACTATAGTTTCAGAAAAATAAAAAAAAATTTTTTTTAAATTATTTTCCTTGTATTTTCATAAAAATATAGTTTTTTTTTAGAACTTCATTTTCTAATAAAAAACCATCACATAAGATGCTAGTGAACGAGACGTTTGCAATATGACAGTTTCGAGAAATATGTCACATTTTTTGCAGAGTAATGTATCTCTCTTACCAAGACGAAATACGAGTACTCCTCCCAATATGTTTATGATAGTTTCCCGACCGAAACATACCAAGACATCTGCGAGTTGTCTGTGCTCACTACTAATAGTTTTTACACATTGTGAAAAAATTAAATACAATGTACTCTATCAGGTAATTCATTTCTAAATAGTGTTTTAGGCTTATATTTTTTATTACAAATATTACTGAGTAAATTAATGTGTTTATATTTTTAATCCTGAGTTTTGTAAGCCTGTCGCCATAGGTTCAACAACCTTGGATCTAAATATTAGCTGCTAAAGCCGTGAGCAAACTGGAAGTTAACATAGCGGGCTCTCTTAATGTCTTAGTAAGCTTCGAAACGTTTAGTAGTAGGTTAAAGATAAACTACTGGGTTTTGTTTCTCATGAAAGATTGTTGTATGGTCTGTTGTTTGTATATTTCTATATTTAATTTTATATTATATTAAGATCCCTATATTTTTTATTTAGGAACTAGTATTGTATTAAAACTACATAAAGTTAATATAATAAACAATTAATTCCAAACATCATTAATAAACAAATCTTCAATAATCAATACAGTCAGCATAACGTCTGTGTAGGTAAAAAATGTAAAGTAATATACATTTTATATATGAGTATTTGCAATTTTAAATACTACGTTTATATGTATAATGACCTTACCTTTTTCCATGAAAATATATATAATATATATACTATCTATTATACTGGATATAAATACATATATACATTTATCTAAATCTTCTTTTCTCTAAATCTTTATACCCCTCATGACTTTCCACACTTTTCTCCCTCTTTTCATAATTTTGCCTCTTCGAATCCGTTAAAATTATTTTTCTATTTTGAAAAATGCCCCTAAATGGCCCAACCCTATTTGGGGAGTAGGGGTGGTTTTTTTGGGGATTTTTCTAATGTAAACATGGGTCGTGTGATACATCAATTTAAAGGTCTAATTACACCGAACATTTTGGCGCAAACAATAAGATAATTATCTTTATAACACCGTATGTACAGAGGGTCTACCAAAATGTTTTGAAATAGGACTTTAAAATAAAGTACCCGTGTTACCCTACCTACAATACGGAGCAGCTCCAGGTTTTTTCCTAACTTGCTATTGACCTATGTTTCAATTAAATATGTGGGTACGGGCATTTTTCACTGGATTTTTCTAAATTTCTCAAAAATATAACACTCAAAAATTCTTAAATAGCAACATATAATAAATTTTAACAATAATAAAATTTAAGGGCAATTTTTAAAATTGAAAATAATTGTAACGGATTCGGAGAGGCAAAATTTATGGAGAAAAGAGATAGAAAAAGTGTGGAAGTCTGTTATTAAGACAGCTGTAAATACTGCACGGGTGGTCAGACTCACCCTGTATATGTAGTAATTTTATAACTAAAGACTTAATCAAAATCTTAGTCAAATAATTTGTTTATATAAATTTTAAATGCTTTCAAACCATTATATCTAGATTAGACGGGACGCTTTAAGCACATTTTTGAAATATTGCTTACCTAATGTACATCTTGTTACACTAGTATAAACAGTAATATTATATCCTTATACCCTTATCTTAATTATGAAATTTAACCATGGAATAGTAACATAACTTCTTAAGCAGCTTTAAAGTTTAAAATCTACAAATACTATTATATGTATATTATATATATACTATATATATATATATATTATATATATATATATATATATATATATATATATATTATATATATAATTTTTCTAAATATTTAAGTTCTGTTTTAAAATATAGTAGATTCTGAAATAGTTTTTTTCTGAACATTGTATTTTTACGTAGTTTCATAAACAAGCGGTTGGATTAATGGAAATAAGTAACGTAGTTTGAGCATTATATTTCAGGTAACATTAAATACGATCACTGTATTGAAATTTTACACTAATAATACAGTAAATTACTTTACTATTAAACTGCTTACACGTAACAAACAAGGCAGTTATTTAGGTCTAGTAATACTGTTCCTTCAGATTATCAGATATCGTAGAACAGTTTGAACCCAGACCTCGAGCAATAAATTTACTGTGTCACACATGAGGTAAGGGGTTTGTTAAATAATGCTAGATCAAGAATGTTTCCACTGAGGATTGAACCATCCAGCCCAACAATATTTCTTCCTTTCAGATCCAGCTCATAAATCTGACTTACCATCGGTTATTTTGATTTGTTATTTTTAGAAGAATAAGCAATCTCGAATAATAGTTGCTATTTGTGTTTGATAAATAGTCAACATGCTTAACATTCTTAATATGTTTATCAGGTGTGAGAAAAACGTTGACGTGGCCAATCGAATAGCATACGTGCAGAATCTGTTTGTGCTACAAAATTAAGTTGATTAAGGAATCTTACAACACACCGTCAAGTTAATATATAAATACGTAATAAATATTTCAAACATGCACAGTGTGCTTAAAAACTTCCACTTTGTCAAACATTGAATTGCTTACATTTCTTTCCAAAATTTATGTAATTATAATTAGACAAAACATTTTGTTTGAATCATGTACAACTGTTATCGTTGATAGTAATTATATTTATTAGACATTAGCACACGCCCGCAGCCTCGCCTGTAATTTCTATGCAACATTCCGTGTGTTTATATTTCGTATTGTATTTTTGAAAGTATTATATTCTCAGTGTTTAAGGTTTATAGAAACAATAATAATAAACGAATGAATATCGTAAACATTACATTTATTTTAGATTTTACGTAAAATATTTTCAAGTATTAACAAATAAATAAACGTGTAAAGGAGGAATACAGATTTATATTTCATTTAGGCCGTCTGATTTCCAAAATTGAAAAAATACTCTTGCACAATTAATTACTACTTTCTCTAAATTCATTACATTTAAATTAAGTTGTAAAAGAAAAATTGCTTTTTAGCTGAGGCAATTGCTTGTTCAGCTAATGGTCTATCAGAATTCCGGCGAACATAATCAATGATTACTTTTTCTTACTCTTAATAAGTTATTGCTTTTTCAACATAACTTTAGGACCAAATTTTAGGTATGTTACATATTTTCGGCGTATAAGCCTGGCACAGTTTTCAAGTGTCTACTTTAGCGCCTGTATTCCACTACAGTGCACACATCCTAACATTCCGCTGTGCCTTACTATTCAATAGGCATACATTGTTGCTAAACGTCTTCACTATACGTCAACCGGCTTTCGAGATAATGGACAGACAAACTTACTAAGCCTAATTGACTAATAATATTCAAGATTACTTTAATTTCCCTTAAAAATAAATTTATATACCTTACATACCTTCTTTGCAGGCCACCCATTCTACTGCCTCTGTTTATACCCTCAGTATTCGTTTTTATAATAATTGAATATCTGTAAACCTGACACCATGAAGTAGGCTGCATGTTATATATTTCCAATCCATGTTCACTACATCGTTCCATATCCTTGGTTCAGTCTATACCCATATACCCAATCAGTATCGTGTACCTCATCAGTGAAAAATAGACGCGAAGTCTCCTCGATTATTTTCTGTCATAAAAAGAGTCTGGTGTAATGCTTTGTGATTCCACTGGCTATAGTAGTGAACTCACTGTGCTCGCTTCTTTCCTCAAATTTTAGTCATGAACAAAATGGTCTTTTGATAATGCTAATGCCCATTACTTCGGGTTTTTCCTTCAGCTACTGTAAATATACCGTCCCAAATGTTTAAGGAACCCAAATTCATTACCTCAAATTTACACATTTACAAATTGGATCAATAAGTGATTTATTTCTGTAATGTATAATAACAGTTAGATAATACTATTTGTCATTCATTACTTTATGCACCAGATAACGGTATTTGTTATTTATTCATGTAAATAAAAAGTAATGTGACATTGCGTGTCCGGTATTAGCTAATAGAAATAGTTCATATTATTACGGTAAATTAATATTCTTATTTTATTTATAAAACAATTTGTGGTTGGAGTTCTAAATAACAATATGCCTATATTTTATTCTTATATCTAAATAATACTGCTAGCAGTTACCTGAGGCTTCGCACGTAATTTCGTAGGCTCTGCTCGTGTACGATATATTCGATATTTTTCTTCTTGCAACAGTCAAGAAAATATATCAAAAAGTTACATTTATGGTAATTGTAATTTATTCCGGTCTTAGTATTTAAGTTTCTTACTTATACTCCTGTAACTTTTAATGTTCTTATCTGAATAGTGTCTTAGTTTAAACTCAACAACGGTTGCAGAATAGGTTGTGATAACAAGTAAGTTTACTATACAATTTCCCCTATGCTTTCGAGACTATACATTCATTTTTATATAGTCATTAAATTAATTAAACATACGCTTGTACTTTAATAATACAACGTTTACACTAAATAGTTGATTACCTTTAATAGTTTATTTCATTTCTTTTTTAAATTTAGAGACCAAGAGAATTTTTGCTAATTTAGAGCCCATAAGTATGCTAGAGCAGAGATTTTTGATATGACTATATGTCTATATTCGTAGCAGAGACTAAGAATGTCCATGTAAAATGTTAGTAGAATCTGTTGAATAATGTACGCGTGAAAAAAAGACACACAAACAAATGCTCCTTCGCTTTTATAATATTAGGATGTAAATTATCACATAAATCAGTTGATAAAACTTTTAAAACATGTGAACAGAGGAATCTATGAGCACCGAATGTTATGGTCGAAAAAACCGATTTCATGAGATTATAAAACATTTTTACAAGAGAAAGGTAATTAATTATACCCACTTAAAAGTTTAATTAGTCATTTGAGATTCAAGAGTAAGAATGCGTTAGCGCTCAGAAGGTATTCTGAGAAAACAGTACTTAAAACTCTCTTTGAAGTTGTAAGAGCTCTCCCAAAACGTTCTTTACCAAGTATTTTTTTTTAAGAAACAGTTATTAAATTAAATCGGTTGTTTGAAAGTGAACGCTATATTTTTCGTGTTACTCCTTTTCTTAGTATCTAAAATGAACATTAGATGACAATTGATGTTATAATGCAATTACTGTTTAGTTAAGAACACTATTTATACATTACAATTTTTATTTGAATTGAATCTATATTTGCTCAACAGAGTAAGGCATTGTGTATTGATTGTGACCAGATTAATGGTGGTAGAGTTTTATTAAATAGAGGTCTTAATCTGATTTATTTTCAATAATGCTTTGAGAATATTCATTCCTGGCAACATTGATAAAAACTGCTTAAGAAGGACGAAGACAACAATTAATTACTGTGTAAGTTTATATTGAATGGAGGACAGATCAGACCTATTACATGTATGCTTTCTTACATCACAAAATTAATCACATCATCTATAAAAATCAAAATTTTTTAATTAAATCATTCACTATACACATTCCTAGAAAAGCTTATAAATAGATGCAGATAAATTAAGTTTTAGGTAAAATTAAGGTAAAAAAATTAAATATTTATGTCTTAAACTTAAATGAACATTTATTTGAATGCTTTTCAATAAATGATAATAATATATTAAATGTCAAAGCGACGTAAAGCTGTTTTTGACTAAAATAATCCTCTTTACACTCAGTAGCAGCGTGAAATAGAGAAGCTGGAAACGTGTTTCGAAAGGATAAAATTCACTCTTCCATATCTCTCAATATTCAGCACACTAATAATATGCGTGCGCTTAAACTAGTTAAACTATTCCAATTATATAAAAATACTAATTGAAAACATGATTATTTTACAATCCTAACGTCGGATTATGTAAGGAAAATTCCAATATATATTGGAAAACTCTCTAACCCACTTCCAGACTGTAAGCTGTTGTAAACGAAAGCAACATTATTGGAGCTTTAAGATACTATTTATGTCTGTTGTTGGTTATGAAATGTCTTGCATGTTGCATTGGTTTTCAATGTTTTAAGAAATTTTAATAAACTTAAAGCAGTGTAAATAATTATTATAGTGAGAAGTAAATAGTTGCCGCGAGTGGAAAATGTCCTTAATTATACTCGGACTACTTTGCCGGAATCGTGATATTAGAATCTGATAAATAATAACAAGACTAGTCTCACTCCTTAAGGCCTCACATGAACCATTTGGGCGGAAAATTTAGTTCGAATTAAGTGAGACAGAAATACACGCGTTAGGCTATGGCAATAGGCTGAGCTACAAAGTAGTAGGGGCCCCGGAAGAGGAATATGGGAAATTATTTATCTCTATAAATGGAATTAACTATGGTTTTAGAGAAGAGTAGCCCTTACAGCTTTTAGAAGAAATAGTTGCAAAATGTCTTCCGCCAACTTCTAATGCGTACGGTGCAAGAGTACTTCAGTGATAAAATCTCATGACCCCTGTACTACACAAGGAAAAATTAAAAATAGTGACGGAATCTGAGAGGATGATGATAAAGTTTTAATGCCATCTGTGTGTGACGATAACAGAGAGAATAGTATAAAAGCCCATAGCAGAAAGCTTTACACGAAAGAATCCAAAACATAATACATCCAGAATTGAATCTGATGGATCAGTTTAGGATAGATATGGAACACGTTCTGAGCATGAATCCAAAACGTGATATATCCAGATGTGAAACAGATCAAGATGTACAAAGAGCAAAGTTATTCCTATCAGATCAAAAGTTTGGATACACGTGTTTGAAAGCTACAAAACTAACAAATACAGCTGCAATAACAGGTTAAATAAAATTTAACTTCTTATTTATGCGGTTATAAATAATAATAACATAAATTCCAAGCAATTACTTTCGTTTTATGGCGATAAAAATAATAGGGTACCAGTTTTTAGTGGTTTTCAGGTAAAGTGCAACTTTCAAGATTCACACTAGTAAATCTTGTGATTTGAGCAATACCACATTGATATGCAACATACGTAAAAGTATAGTGGTTTTGAGGTAAAGAGCAACTTTCAAGATTCACACTAGTAAATATTGTGATTTGAGCAATACCACATTGATATGCAACATATGTAAAAGTATAGTGGTTTTGAGTAATTTTATACTTATTACAAATTTGATATTAATTTATGTTATTATCTTGACCGGACGGTACAAGGAATCACTATTGGAGCTCTTATTGAGTGTACATTTTGTAAACCGCTATTTAGATGTTTAATTTTCATATCATATTTAATTGAACAGGAATTTTTAATTTAACAAGGTTTTGTTCTGCTCGTTTGAACGCGCAAAATTCCGGAATTTCTAGGGCGGCGTTGTGTTGTCCCGAAATAAACAAGCTAAATAGTCTGAGAATAGAAATCAAGGTATAAGTATGATAATACACACTGTAAGTGGACATTTAAAATATTCTAATCGTTATGCCTTAAACTTTAATTTCATTAGTTTTTTAAGTAGTATGGTGGAATTGATGTGTCTTTTCAGATTATAGTTTTTAAATTTTGTTCGTGAAATATTCCAAATATCCCATATTACTTTTACTTCATAAATACAAGTCATATTTATGTTAACAGTTCTAGTTTCAATTAATTCAAAGGAGTTGACAGGTAATATACAAGTATTTAAATTATTAATTTGTAGAATTTCGGGAAAATACATAAAGTTGTTTATTTGTTTCAATATTACAAAACACTCCAAGAGAAATTCCAATGTTATTTTGTATAAGAATGAAAAATATATATATATAATTTCATTGGAAGTGGATATTATTAATCAAAAGAAATTCCAAAAGAGAGAAAGTTTTATTATGAACTGTAAACTCTATATATAGAAGATTAGACATAGTGGCCGGTGGTGATATGATATCAAACGTTGACTGTGATGAACTCACCGCTCACTGTTGCATGTATATTACACCTGGCAGGCTTCTATGTGATTTTGACCACACTCATGACTCCAAGCTATGGGAGATTGTTTTGTTGCCAAATGTAAATAGAGGACGTTGATGACCAAAGGCAGTACAAATAATATTGTGTGCTGGGAGAGAAATACCGTAAGTACATTTGAAGTGGCCGGATATGTCATCACGAAGGCATTTGTGTTTTTGCCTTTATGCCTAGTTAGACGTAAATTCACATTTTCTAGATTATGCACGCGTGATGTTCATTTGAGAGACATTGCTTCAATATAAAGATACATCCAGCATTTGGTTAAAACAACATAATTATTTGACATTTTTTAAACATACATTAGGTACGTGTAAATTTAATTTGTGGTATGCTACACTACAAATTATGTGACCTTTTGGGATGTACAAACATAAAACCTAACTGTCAGCCATACAAGAATTTTTTCAAAGACTCGAGCTAATTTAACTTTTATTTTGATTTTAAGTAAGCAAAACTAAACAAATATTACCTTTTTAGCCTTACATAATTAAATCATTATAGATGTCAACTTCTAACAGAATTCCATTAACCTAGTTTATCTCAAATAAATGTATATCCGTAAGAGAAATTTACAATCAAAGCAAAGCAAACTCAGGTCTCGGTGGAGTAAAGGTTCAGTTCACTAAGTTGATGGGTGTGATTATGATGTGTAAGGCCTATATAGTATTTTCCATCTGATATCATTCGCAAAGTAAAGACTTTAATTTCACCTAGAAGAAACAATCGATATGTGGAAAAATGTTCACCTTGTTTGTGCGGATATGGTGACTGCAAGTGATTAATCACAATAAAAAATTGATAACAATCGATCAGCATCATTCTATTCTGACTGGGCTATTCCAATACAGTCGTGGAATAGACTCAATACTAAGCTATCGAAACTTGTTTCCAATGCCTGTGCGGGTATGTTAGCTGGAAGTTATTGGTCACCACGAAAACTTCATAGATTGATAACAATCGATCAGCACCATTCCACTCTAACTGGGCTTGATTTTCCAATACAGTCGTGGAATAGACTCAATAATGTACTGTGGCAACCCGTTTAACTCGTCAATTCATTGCCACTTAATATTATATATCGTATAAAGCCTAATATAAAAGTGAACTAGTTTAGAAATAAGTTAGTTTTGAATTATTTACTTAATAAATCTTATCAGTTATTAGTTTCACGAGTTAATAGAAACTGTGTTATTATTTATAATTTTAGCAGTTAAATAACATTTGTATTAAAGCCGTTTTCAATGTGTTATTGAGCAATATGTGATACCGTCTGAACTAAATAAAAAATATAAGCACTAATTGAAGTTTTAAGGATTTTTACTCTTTCGCCTTTCAAGTCTTTTGGGAAACATTTTCAAAGCCGACGTCCTTTTCCTTTATGGTACTTAAGGCTTTACTTTTGTCTACTCCTAACGGTCAAGGTTCATAACATATTTCACGCTCAAAGCATATTTTTAATTGATAAAGTATATATTTTTTGTAGTTCATAAGGGGGAGGAAAATAATATCCATAAAGTGGTTGATGAGGCTATGGCAGCAAATGCCATGTGGCAGCTATTCGCCTGATAAATTGATTTGTTGTGCTAGCGTGATAAAGAAAACATTTATGTTAAAAATATGCTTAGTGGTTTTAATATAAATGCAGTGTTTAATCTATTAATGTGATGATAACAAAAGCAATCCCACACAGAGAGATATTACTTGTATAATTATTGCGATAACAAGAAACAGCAGAGTTCATCAGAAGTATATAAGCAGATATTAGAGTTGTTCCAGCAACTGCCGTTAGTAGCGCTGGCTGTTACCAGACAGTGTTTCCTTCTCCGTTATCACAGTTCTGATAAGGCACTTACTTTATATCTCTATAAAACTCGCAATACTGGCGTGTTCTATTGAAGACCATTATTTCACAACATGAGTTGTTTTTTTAACTTTAAAAATTTAAAAAAAATTTAAAATGTTACGTTATATAATTAAAAGTGTACATATGATAGATTATAAGTGAAACAAATTTACAAAATAGTCTCATTATTACGTATATAAACTTTATACTGGTATAAACTTACTGACACGAATTTTAACCACTGTTTTATGTTGTAGCATAGACCACTCCAAGATATTTTATAACAGTTTTATAATAAATAATGAAATTTATATATTCCATAAAACAGTATATACTCCATCTTCTTCAAAACTGTCATCAAACGTTTTGCACAATCAAGAAGATACAATGCCTGAATTTAATAGAATATATTTTACAATGATATTCAAACTGGAAGCACTTTCTATTATAATGTTTTAAAGTAATGATAATATAGCCTTAAAGAGAGAAACGTCTAGTTTATTTTATGATGCGTGAAATTTTTACAAAAATCTCTGTATTCTATAAATTGTATATCTACAATAATTTTATATGTATAGCGTGAAAATAAAATATGAAAAGCAAAATTTTTCAACTCTGTGAAAAAAGTGATAATTTTGTTACAAAAAGCAATGCGTATGAATACATAATACGTGTCGAATACGGTTTTAATGTTTGCAACAGTGACGTGTGTATTATAAACCTCAACTGCTGATGACAACTCATCTGATATTTACAGGACCAAACTTTAGGAGGGTTGGACACACGATGTCGCCGGTTGGGGAGGAACTTCCAAGTGAAAGTTTGGTGCGATCTAAACTTTGCACGTGAATAATAAATGTAGCTCTTAGTAAATTCAATACCCTTTTAAGTCCTTAGCGCATAGCAGATTTATATATATTCAGATATATATATATATATAAACCCAACTCTAACCAATGTGTGCGTTTTTTTTTCTGATTTCTTTAATATTTTGAAGCCATAATCTAATGAAACAATTTAATCGTGTATAACTGCATAGATCGTTTCTTATGGGTAACTTGTACTTTTTTAAGATAAAGGTCTAAAGCTGTTTAGAGTGTATGGTATAAAATTGCAATAGAAAATAGTACAAAACAATTAGCGCACTGTGTAGAACGGTCTAGTTACATTAATTATATTTTGTAGTATTAAATGAGATTTTAAATACTGAATATTTCTAGAGTTAGGGAAACGTTCTAAACAGGCTTAAATTTTTAAATGTTGACAGTAATTTAAAGTGTAAAAATAAAAATAATTGCTCCAGAAGTAAAATAGTTCTATTTTTTATTTATTAAAATTGTTTGTGTTGTTGCACTCACAATTTTAGGTCCTCCTACTTTTGTTTGCTTTTTAATTCAGGTACAAAAATGTTTTTTCATTGATATTTTGTGCCAGTAACTGTTAAAATAATATAAATAATTTTATATTTTTAATCGTAATGGTTTGGATAACCTAGTTTATAAACACTGAATTTGGTTTAAGTACAGAACACAATTTTAAAGCTTTAAATAAATACATAACATGATTTTTAAGTTTTAATTTAATAAAAAACCTTACTCAATTAAACTTATATAAAATGGTAAAGTTACCTGATATTAATGTAAAACACCTGAAAATATATTACGAGTACTGTAATGTTACTTGCAACTTAATGTTGTTTTTAAATCCCAGAGTTGGTTAAAGCTACTATATTAACGATGCTTGACAAGCATTTGCTTTATAACACTATACGAGTATGCTAACAATGTGCATACTTATTTCACTATTAATATTATTGGGTTGATCAGATGTAGCTTTTATAAGAAATTTTTATCAAGGATGCATTTAATGAAAAAAATTATGTCATTTTAATGAAAATATTCTAATAGAATACAAAAAGTACATGGCAGTGATTTTGTACATAACACAGTCTTTATAGAACAAATAAAATATTGGAGTAAACACAGATTCATGTAGTTATTATTAAAATATGACACAATATATCTAGAAGAAAGGCTACAACTTCAAACATAAATTTTCCCAACGAGGAAAGAAACAGTCAAAATGTAATCAGCAATGAACAAAACTGATTGAAAGTTGATTGCTGACGTTGTTTGTGTGTTTTGTTTTTCCAAAGGCATTGCATAATTTATGAAAATCAGCCCCACTGAAACTGTAGCATACAGAAACTAAATTAGAATCACAGTGACAATAAAGTGCACAAAACTTAATGTTCCATACCTTGTTTCATACGTTCATACTTCATTAGTTTTGTGTTTTAATATACCTCCATGTCTAAATGCATTTAAAGACACAAATCTACATAATAACTCTTGATAGTAAAATATTCGTCAATTTTATCAGTGCTTATATATTATAATTCAAAAAATAGATCTTAAGTTTATAGAACCTAATGGAAAATTCATATTAAAATGTGTTTGATTTTTAGGCAAATTTAAGTTTTGTTTACGCCGATATGGTTGATATCGGCGTAAATCATATAGTTGATAAAACTTTTTGAACATATAGTTGATATAACACTAGATTAATATGCCAGGTGCGGGCTTTCACCACGGATCAAAACGAATATAGTAAATAACGAAATAAAAGTGTCACAGAATTATTACTCATGTATGTTGTACAAGGTAACTGATTTAAACATTAATGGACATTTTTCCTGTCGATGTAAGACATAAGGCTGCAGGCATAACCGTTGATAGCTACGGTGTAATTAGAGAGATGTAAGCGTTCGATACCCCGTTTTACCATAGAACTGGAAATTTGACGAAAGTAATGAAATGTGAGTCAGTGGCTATTATATACTTCTGTGGTGGACGGTAAGGAAATTAATATTTCTCTTCTTGATTTTATTCAAATTTGCTACACACTGTCTTTAACATTACCTCTTTGATCACTTTTCTGATCTGCCAAATCTAAATAAACTAATGGGATATAAAAATATGCATATATAATGTTGAAAAAATTCCTTAAATAATTTGTTTATAGGTTCTGTGACGTTAAAATAAAATACAATCTGGAGGTATATTATCAATAGTATTACATTTAATTTCATGTGAAACTGATGAAATTTAACATTTTTATTTCCTTTGTTGCGAAAGTATACACATATTTGTCAAGCAAGTTAATAACCTTACAAGGACATTACTAAATCACACCAACAATATGAAAACAGCTCGATCGAATTAAAAACAGGGACAAAATATGCTCTATGAAACGTTTATGTTGGTTTTGTTGAATATGTTATAGTATAATGTATGCAGGACAATTTTATAGAACAAATTGTTGGTATATCCTTCTGTAAAACCAAATCCATATTACCAAATACTTCAGACTGTGCCATATCTTATTAACCTTTGACTTGAGCAAGACGATGATAGGACGTATTCTCCCATCTAAATCACATATATAAGTAAAATACAATTGAAAAATTTTAAATTCTTGACGAAACTAAAAATATAAAACCCATGTCACATCTCTCTCAGTGTTCACTGACGATGTTCCACGAGATTGCTTCCACAAAGGACAGCCTTTAAATATATCTTACCCTTTCTGAGTGTTACAGAATTTAAAGAGACGTTTGTAAATTGTTTGCTCAGTTGTTTAAAAAAGCATTTCATTATCATGCAAAATTTTTATATTTACAAAATAATCCTAAAGTGAAATCAATAGAAACAATGAACTAAATTTGTTGTTCAACAATTAATTATTTTTGTTGTGGTTGAAAACAATAACGTAACGTAAACATAAATTTTGGTGATGTTGCATACAGTAAAGTATTTTTATTTATCATTAGATACTTCATGGAATCTTATTTTTTGATGATTTAAGACCTTTAGAAAACACTTTAGTACATTCTAGTAATAATTCGTATGGCCCATCACGCTATCTTATACACAACTGTAAGTACCAAACCCGTTGGCTGAAAAGAATATGTACGTGAAATGGAGTAATTTTATTTTAGATAGATATTACAAAGTATGAACTTAATGTTTAAACATGGTTTGAGGGGTTTCACATGCTTGACAGTTTCTTTACACCTTCTATAAGTATTCCGAAAATAATACGAGAGTTAAAAATTATGTTAGCACATTAAAATATTGTTAAACTACCTATATTGGTCGGTTGGTATTGAATAATATTGGACCTAATCATATCGGATATTTGGAAACCTTTTTTTCGGAATCAGAAAATATTAATTGACTGGAATGGAACTTCATATATTCTGTGTTGTTATGTTTAAGAATATATAGACCTGATTTAAAATTATATATTTCTTAGTTTCAAATTTTTCTGTAATGTGATTCAAACACACAAGAGCAGTATCATCAAATTACATGATATTTTTATTTTGGTTGCTGGAGGCTATCAAATTATTTATGTAAAGGTGAAAAAATATTACACTAGTCCACTCAGTATCTCGCAGATGCAACCTATGCATGTAAGCCCTTCGTCTGTTTGCAATGACTGACCCTGTCGAAGCCCTTGACATGAAAATATACTTAATTAAACAAAATGAAAATCAATACTGGTTAGTATTATAGTCACTAGTATTGAGCGTTATTTTGTAATAATATTTTTTTGGCTAATCAATAATCTTTATGAATTTGATAATTTATTTGACGCTAACGAAATATTTTTGGTAATTTCAAAATCCAACCAATAAATAGGAAAGTACAACATTTTATAAAACTGAACTACGAGCATTATATATATACAGGAACAACATTGTCTTTCTTTTAAAGATTACTATTTACAAAAATTTAACTGAACAAAAATATTTACTATTGTTTTTATATTACTCAACTCTGATATGCTACTGAAAACTGCTTAAGACAAACTAGCAACCAGGGAATCAAATGTAATTTACATAAAAGTAAGGAAATCATTTGAAAACATTAGATTTCCTTTCTCCAGAAAGAAATATAGGAAAGTTATCAGCTGGGAGACAATAAATCACATGTAATATCTTTTCCAACTTGGGAGTTTTGTTGACATTCAAGATTTGCACCTGCGAGTTGAATTCATCGCACTTTCTACAGAGCTTTATTGAATAATAGTTTTATTTGTATACATAATGTGTCATAGTTGCTACATAAGTAGTTAAAATATCGTTTTTACTCAAAAATACAAATAAAAGGGTTAATTGTATCTAGGATTATGTTCATTACTTTCACAAATGGCTGCGTGAACACAATTAAAACAATAATAATGATTATATATTCAAAATTATATAACACGCTTATTTGGTACACTAAAATTTGCTGTTAAACAACAGTAAAACAACCTGACAAGTATTATAATTACACAATTATAGATTTTGTATTCATTAGCTAAAAATTCTACAAAATGAGATACGTTATTTAAATATAACAAACAAAATACTCTAATTGACTACAATTAACCACATTTTTAATTACTAAACATAATGCATAATTTAGATTTTACAGACAGTCATGTATACCCATATCTATGAGTGGTAATGTAGTATAAAATAGGCTGCATTTTTTTAAAATACTAGTCTTTTCACATTTCTAGGGCAATCGGGACGTAGCAAACCCACATTTTGATAGCATTAATGTTCCTAGGATAAATGAAACCAAACATATTGAGTGTGTGGATATTTGTGCACTTGGTAGACGAGTCTTTATGTAGTTAAAATACTATACATATAAGTCTTTAAAATATTTCTGTTTCAAGCGTACACAGAAAATATAAAATAACAAATGTATTAACAACCTCTAAATCGTATCAAAGGTCACGTTTTCACTTGTATAGTATTATTGTATTACTTTAAATATATAATTTAGTATTAATATTTATCTATAGTAATGAGTATTGTTTTTCATTTTCTAATGCATTTATGGCGGAACACTTACCTATATTAATATAACTATATCATGTGGATACTGTTTTACATCCATTTTACATCCTTGGACAAAGAAAAAAACGTAAAACATAAAGGTATAATAAAGACAAGTTTCCAAAATTACAGATAAAACTAGCTGAAGAAAATTTACATTATTGATTAATTAATTTTAACATTCGTCTGTGACAATTCATTATTTCCTACTTGCAAGGTAAAGTTCCTTGGAATAATATGTTACTCATAGTACAAGGCTGATGCCAGGCTATGTGTTGTGTAACAGAATTCACTAAAAAAAAAAAAAAAAATAGGGCATCTGATGAAGTGACATGTACCTTTGTAGAACTCGTGATTTCATATTTAGAAATATGGTTTTATGTAATTCAAGTATTATACAGCTCAACTCTCCTTTAGCTTTGGTCAAGCCATGTGTTTATAGCAAGTTAATTTATTATCCTATTGTAATAAATAATATTTTCTGTGGTAATTGCGTCTACCCCTTCTGGAAAGTCTTCTCCATAATCTTGACAAGGCCACACATCCAGCAACTATGTCGACCTCCATTTTAACCTTCACGACATGTCAGTCCTTAGGTCAATCATTATATATTTTAAGTACATCATATTCTTCATCAGGTAGTATTTGTAACTTCTTTCAGATAACCAACTAGAGAGTAAATCGGATGAGTGCTGATCTGAAAACACAATAAGAGCTAAGGAGTACAGCAGCTGACTAAGGTAAGATCCACTTCTGGAACAAAGGCATACTTCAGATTTAAACCACAACTTCTAAATATTTTTCCCTTATGAGAGGTTCGGAACATACTTCTGGCTTTATACGCTGTTTTAGAACCAAATTTGAGATATTTAATAAATTTTAACTTTCATTAACGCTTAATGATACAATAAGGTGTAACTTTAACTGGAAATACGTTTAGTACTTTCTTATAAAATATCTTCTCAAAGCAAATAGAGTGATTAATTACTGATTCTATAGATGGAAAATTCTTTACTGTGATAACTCAAGGTAGGTTCATCCACACATTCATATCCTACGCATATAAATATGTCACTATAAATAAATTTATATTAATATTGGAACCCTACCGTGTCTTTTTGAATGTACAATGTAAGTCCCTTTAAATTTCCTAAATTAAAAAAGTAATCATTTTAAATTTTGTTGCATTATAATAAATGAAATGAAAACAAGACCTATGCCATCTGCATTAAATGGGCTATTTTAATTTCAGTTGTGTAACATATCGTTAATAGATAAGACAGCAATTATGTACCAAATTTATCTCCAAATAATAAATGTAATAAACAGTAAATTTATTTTAGCGTATTTTTACTATTGTACTGTACATTAGCAACAACCTTAGAACTAACCGAGAGATTTGAGCATAATATAATAATAATATAAGTTATATAAATATAAGTTAACAAATAAAAAATCTATTTTATACAAATATTATGATTATAGATTTATACGGCTTCTGTTAATAAGCTTTTACTGATATTTGGAGCAAAGCATCAGATGGAGAACCAAAATATAGTACCTTGCAGAAATTTGTTTCCTCCTAATGCTCACAATTGCATTACTCATAAATTTTAACTATAGCTCTTTACGTTTCGACCCTTGATACTCGACTTAGGACAAAAGTCATTAATAAAATATAATTCTTGTTTTTTCCGATTTAAACATCAATGACATTTTGGAGCTGTACTGTTTACCTAATTACATTGAAATAAACTGAAGCACATTTACTTTCTTTTTTACCACAAACATAAAACTCACATAATACTAGTACTACTGTCGATTACAGATCTTTAAAATGAGGACATAAGGTTAAAACATTAATTTACAAGATCAACAGTCATTAAATAGAGACAACTTTGGAAATTGCCTTCTCTTTTTGAAGTGCACCATAAATGTAATTTTGTTAATATTTGATCAAAATATTATAGCAAATGTTGCATTAAAATGTTTTATATTATTAGCTTCAACCGTCTTGCAGTGCAGTGGTGCAAATTATATGCTTTTAAATTGCATGTATTAGAATGTTTTAAATTGCATACACATCTCATTCTTGTTGGATAATTGCTAGATGATAAGTTTTCTTTCTTTATTGTTGGAACTCCAAGTACAGCTTAAGATCGACCCCAAACTTAAACAGCACTCAAGCAATGTCATATCGCTTACCCACAATCTCTTTGGTTCTGTTTTTTCTGAACTCCATTTACGAGTTTACTCCTTTATTTATACTTTAGCTATAATTTTTAGACGATTCTTACATTTATACGTTATTACTAAGTAAATATTTATAAATCTGTGTATTTTTTATTTTCCGTCGTCCATTCAATTTTCATAAAGGTACACTTTTACACTTGAGTGGAATTTGATTCTGGAAATGGGAAATATTTCTTGAACAAAACAAAAAACAACTTTTAAACTCTTAAAGCTGTCATTACTTTTTTGATATTTTTTCACTCATTTATAAATATCACAAATTAATGTACCATAGTTACTGGGCAGACGCTGGATATAAAAATTGCAGAGTCTGGTATCTGAGCTGAATAAAAGTGAATTTGATTCAATAAAAGGAAGGTGATCTGGAGGTATAATCAGCATTCAAATTGAATCAACCCTTCCTTACCATAGCTATGTTATATGTACAATACTCGGTTACTCCACCGTGCTTAGAGATCGAGTCAGAAACATTGAAATGCATTTAATTGTACACATGATGAGTCAATGAGGCTGTCACTTCACCTGTTAATAGGTGTATCTGATTTCGAAATGGAGTAAAGGTTCGTTTTGAGCTTCTTCGTCACCGACTTTCTTTGGATACCAGACGCAGCAATAAATGGAAGGTTAACTGGAGCTAAACTTAGCATTCAAATTGATTCAACCCTTCCTACTATAGCTACTTTATGTATATAATAACAATTTTAAGGACTCTGGTACAATATTGAAATATGTGAATAAGAGTTAGTTTATAAATACGAAATTAAATCAATGTTACAATGATGATGTGCCAGCTGAGAGAAAAGTATTATCTTCACTAATGGGGTGGTGTATGGTGGAGGCTATTTTAAATATTGGAATAAATTTGAAAAATTGCATAAAATGGTGAAATTTTAAGAATTTTAATTTATTATGAAGTAAACTAATAAAAATGTACCCAAGTCAGATTTGGGTTAAAAACTTATAGATTTTATGAAACAATTTAAATTAAAAATTCTAAAGCTTATGACTGTAATGTTTTGATGAAGTTATAAAGGTTGGGTCTTAGCAAAATGTATAGTCTTCACTACAGAGATATAAGGAAAACAGAGAAGGAGTATGAGGTTCCAGGAAATACATGTGGTATTTCTCAACAATGTTGTTGTTCACAATCTTCTTGCTTATAGTCTTCTTGTCTTCGTGACATCCATCACTATATTTGTTGAAGAGACTTTTGACAGTAAAATATCGAAAAGGAATTTCAAATTCTTTTCCATACACTTTCAAATCTGTAGAGAAAGGAAATACATTTAATTTTAAATAATTTTATATATATATATTAAAAGTTGATTTTATATATATATATATATATATATATATATATATATATATATAAATTAGCTGATTAAAAGTAAAAGTTTTATGATGAGACCCGAAAATTAATGTAACAGAACTAAAATCAACTGACAATAAAACTTACAAAAAATTTACAAACACACATATATATATACACACATATATATATATATATATATATATATATATATATATATAAGTGTATATATTATTATTTTTAAGTTATCTATTACAATTTATGATCTCTCAAATGAGAGATAAATTATTTATGAAATTTCACAGTTTTTTTAACATTCGTAAATGAAATGAATACTTCCAAATCATATATTAAATTTACATTTTAATACATTTACACTTTTCTTAATGATATTTATGAAAGCTACAAGAGTCTAATGCCGAAGATAGTTTCCAAGCAAGCACAACGAGTAGGGGGCTCCCCTACTTTAGGAGTCTAGTACTTTTATTTTATGGGCTACTAAGTGTCATAGTGTCTATTAGTATTATTCACACCGTGCACTATTACTAACCCTTGGGTGCCAACCTTTTAAAACAATAAGGATGATATTTCCATGGTATTTATAAAAGAATGTTCATCAATAGGGGACATGGTAAAGAGGTAAACAAACAATGTACAGAAGACGGATGGAAAAACACGAGAATTGTAGAATGTTTCTAACAAGAACCCGTGATGTGGTTCAAGAGTCTGTGTCGGTGTCAGCAAAATGGCAGCTTGTCAGACACAAAATTGCTTTCTTGATTTATATGTTTTCTTTCAGAAAACTAATTTACAGGCAGACATATGTCTAATATCTATGACGTAGTTTCGTTATTGGTTATATTTAAGTTGAATATATTGAGTGTATTTTATTCACTACTCATTTAATCTCAAATAAGCATTTATTAAAGTATTAGGATCACTTATATGAAAGTTTTGTATTATTATCATCATCACCACAAATTTTACTTACAGAAGTTAATAAAGTTATTTTACACGTACAGAGAAAACTCACATCCTAATAATTCAGACAATACCTGTTGTATCGATGAATCACGAAACCTGTAAAATGTCTAGTGTAAAATACATGTTTCTACTGATAAATGTACCATACTATCCTTAGGAATCCATGGGACATTTCACCATTTACGATAGAATTCAGACGTTACGGTCTGTTAAAGAACGCATGAAATATTTTTTGGAACTGTGTATTTTGGAGCGAATGGAGATTTTCCCAATTGCTATGACATTGATACTGAGAAAATAAGTATTCTAAGCTATTGTTGATATTTCTCAGTCAACGTCAATTCCATAGTTTTAGGATTTGTTGCTGCTCTTAAACTAACGGGATGGGTTAGGTAACAAAGGTTTTTCTTACAGCATGATTGAATTTGGAAATGCAAGAAGATATGTATTACTGTTTGTGATGGTATATTAATTTTCACTTTTTTGGAATGACCTTATTGATTAAGATATCACAGAGTATGAAGATGAAGAATCATATGATAATTCATCTCGGAACCATTTCTTAAAAAGTGTTGATATGGAAATAACAATTATAATGTAAATGGTAAGATACAATTTTGCTTGTATATTAATTTAGTAATAAAATTCATGAATAAAAAATTTATAGATTGAATGGCTGCGCAGGTTTAAAAGTCATACATCTTTCAGTTTAATAATATAATTAAAAGCTTAGGAAACTTAGTTCGCGACTTTATATTATCCTAAGAAGTAAAACCGGCAGTGACACAATAATAAAACAAAATTGGAGCAACTTACCTAAGGTCTTTACATACAACACTTTTACATTAAATTTATTAGGTCCTTAATAAAAGATCATAACACTCAATATTAGCATTAAAATAATATTAAATCAATAGGTCTGTCTTATACTGCTGTTAAATACCTGAGAATAATGAGAATAATGATTTATTCCTTCCAAAAAGTACAAAAACATTACAAAAATAAAATCTTAGGAATAGCCTAATCACATGTCCAGTAGTGTTATTATGATTAACAAAATAAAATAAACTTAATAGTACTTTTAGAGTTCAGTTGCATTAAATTACATGCTGGCCACTCTACGAGGTGCCTGAAACTACAAATGAACTAAAAATAAGAATACAAAATATAACCAATACAAAAATAATTTTAACTACTTATCCATATAATGTTAGAATAAAAATTATCTAATAATAACAGTAAAAACAAGATAACAATTAGTATCCTCTTTATACAATTCGAATTTAAAAAAAAAACAAAACAAAAACAAATTAAAAACATACCACCAAACATAGTACATTAAAAACAAATCAATATTATAAACATATAAATAACTTCTGTCATAGAAAGATCAATGCGCTATTTAGGCACATTTACTATTACACAATGCATGTACATGCATTCAATAACACACAGTACATTATACATATATATATATATATATATATATATATATATATATATATATATATATATATATATATAAAACAACCATCTATATACAATTGGTAAATGAAACCAAATTAATTTTTATTAAAAATAAACAGTAACTTTTAACTTTAGCTAATGACTCTATTAAAAATATAACATCATCTATCTTAATTAACCAGTCAAATACACTATTGCTGAAAAGGTTTAATTTATCTATTGATCTAATATTAATAGATAATTTATTAAAGAATTTTGGACCTACGTACTGAAAGCAGAGTCTAAATACTTCCTTTTTTACTTTTGGTACTCTAAAAACTCATTTATTTACGTTTCTTGTTCCATATACAATAGTTCTATAAAATAGTTCCAGCACTTTATACACATATAAATGTTGAATGGGTAGAGTTCTAATTTGTTGGAATAGGGGGAACGAGCTATCTCTGAGTTTTTTGCCTAGCATTATGCGCACTGTATGATTTTGTGACACTCTAAGATTATCTATTAGACTTCTGTACGCACCTCCCCAACAGATTATTCCGTACTGAAGTCTTGACTGGACTAAAGATTAGTAGAGGTTTCGCAATAAAAATTTGTCACAGAATTGTTTTAAAAAGTAGAATGTTCTTACTGTAGATCGTATTTTGCTGTTCAGCTCCTGAATATGTTTTCCACAATTCAATTTTTCATCAATAGTGATTCCTAAATACTTAAAATGACTAACCTGTTCTATAGTTTGGCAGTTACATAAAATAGTTTGTGTACAATCATGTAGGTGATGTGTAAGCGGAATTTCAAAAAGAAGGTCTATAAAGCCGAAATTTTATATATATATTTTTTTGTTTACATTTATTTGCATTTTATTGTTACAGCACCATCGTTGCATTAAGGATATGTTCGTTGTAATCATTTGATGCAGAATTTCGATTTCTTTTCCGCATAAAAAATCGCAATGTCATCTGCAAATGCACTAATTTTACCACGAAAAGTCTGTTCAAGTAGGTCGTTAATAAAAATAAGAAACAAAGTTGCCGATAAAATTGAACCTTGAGGGACGCCTGAATTTATGGTTACAGGGGGACTAAGACAGCTCTCAATTTTTACCTGCTGGTTTCTGCCTGTTAAATAGGTCGTAAATGAATTTAAAGCTATTCCTCTGATTCCTATTGATTCTAGTTTACTTAATAAAATTTTATGGTTAACTAAGTCGAAAGCTTTACGAAAATCAATGAATAGTCCTGTAACTTTATTACTTTCGTTTAAATTTAAATATATCTTATTAGTGAAGTTTATTAGCGCGTCTTCGGTAGATTTCCCTTTTCTGAACCCGTATTGGTTAATATTAATAAAATTGTTTCTATTAAGGAATTTAACTAAACGTATATTGACTATTTTTTTGAATATTTTAGAGAAAATTGAAAGTAGGCTGATCGGTCTAAGGTTGCTTAACTGTGTGGAGTTTCCTTTTTTTAACAGCGGCACAACGATACTCTTTTTCAGTTTATTTGGAAAAATTCCGGTAGTCATGCTGCAATTTATAAGATAAGTTAATACTGGTGTAATAAATATTTTAATTTCTTTTATACGTTTGGTACTAAAGGCGTCGAATCCAGTTGATCGTTTATTCTTTAGCTCATTGATAATAAAGTTTAATGCTGACAAAACGAAGTTTTAAATTTGCAATGTGTCCTCGATACAAGTGAAACTAAATTAATGAAATTGTTGTTGCGATCAGTCCACTAGAGAGTTGGTAGACGACAATGTAATCGACAATCGGAGAGATTGGTACTTCCATATTTATTACCAATTAGGTAAGATAATCATCGCCTCAGCATTATTCAGAGCTAAAACCCTCACCCCTTACCCATAAACGGCAACTGTTATGAATAATATTTAAGTTAAAAATACTCTGTTTACTGAAACAGTTAATCAGTGTTTTACGCAATATAATTGTTCAACAAAATAAAGTGATTAGCTTGATTATTATTTATAGATTTACTCCCACGTGGAATGACTAGGTAAAAATAATGTTATGTACATCATACGCTTGCCATTAAAGATTCTCCAGAGGTTACATCCGGTCGCCATGTATATAACATGTCTGGTAACAGCCAGCGCTACTAGTAGCAGTGTCTGGAACTCTAATTCTGCTCGTATACTTCTGATGTACTCTGCTGTTTTTTAGTTTATCGCAATAGTGATACAAGAAATTATCGCTCTGCGTGAAGAGAAGGGTTGCTTTTTTTATAAAAAACTGTTTTTTACTGCACATTTTTCCACTGTAATAGTATGTAAAAAAATATATTTATAAAACCTTATTGTAATGAATAAATAAGTACAGCTGATAATATACACGGAACATGACAGTGACGAGTTGGAATACAGCTGCAATCAGATCGCTCACAGTGCTAACGTTTTGGAAATACAACAAGCATGACTCCTACAAAGATTTAGGTGGATTTCTGTAAATATCATGTGACTCTCTTTATTCTGAATTGTAGTGCTACCTATTTTATCTTTTAGGTATTTTTAATCCTAGTTCAGAAATATTCGTACAAATTGTGAAATTTATCGTGAAATTACTTTTGCCACGCCTTCATTCAGCAACTTTCTGCTGAATAATAGTGACATCATAGCCACCTAATTTTACAGTAGTAAAAGTAAACAGTAGTATGCAAAATATCCAACAGACAAATTATTGGTGACTGAAGAATATTCCCCTGACCCGTAGTCTCCTAAACCGTAACCTAATAGCTTAACTTTAGTTTAGAGTGCAGTTTGACCCACTGAATTTAGAGAGTGAAAGACCAATTGTTTAAATAGCATAGCATTGTTACAACGAAGTGACGAATGTACGGAAGGCTGCCTTTGACTAAAATAATACTCTTCACAAATTTAATTATCAAGTTATAAACTGTTTATATTGGAAATATCCTATATTATATTATTTTTACTTTGTAAGTTTAAGTCATAGTTAAGTTAACAGTTCTAGGTTCAAGGAGTTGACAAGTAATATCGTTATATACGTGAATGAGTTTTTACCTTTTGTGGAAATTACATCGATTTTTTATTTAGTTTTATTTCAATTATTTTAAAAATACTCCAAAAACTATTCCAATACAATTTTGTACAAAAATACATGCTATTATAGTTTTTATTGGAAAAAGAAATTATATATTTAAAACAATTCCTAAGCTAAGTAACTTTTACTACGCGGACTGGAAACTGTATATTTAAAAGATAAGACATAGTGGCCGGTGGAGATACAATATCAAGCTTTGTTGACTGCGATGAACTCACGGCATCACTGCTGCATGTATATTATACCTGGCAGGCTTCTCTCTTATACTGACCACGCTCATCACTTCCAGCAATCTGGGATAGCTTTTGTTGGCAAAATGTAAATAGAGGAAGTTGATGTCAAAAGGCAATACAAATAATTGTGTGCGGGAAGCAAAATACTGTAGGTGTATAGCCTTTGAAGCTCAGCCGCATATGTTACTCGTATGATAACGGCATTTGTGTTTTACCTTTACATATAGTTGGACGTAGAATACACATTTTCTATATTATATATTTGTAATGTTAAGTTGAGAGGCATTACTAAAATTCAAGAATTAATGAAACAATTTGGTCTTTCCAAAAATAATAATAGAATTTCGTAAGCATAAAGTAGATATTATACAAATAGCATTGTGGCCCGTCGATTTATTATGTTATTACTCGTTGTTGGCCGGACACCTGAATGTCCTTTTACACACTTGTTGTGTCATGAAACTAAGTTGACAGAGACGAAGTGCTCTTTCATGTGGTGAATTTTGACTTCAATACCTAACTCGAAACCAATGCTGCATACAAGCAATCGATTTCTAATCTGCGAAACACACCGTACATTCCGTTACGCCTGAAACATCGTACTTGCGAATGGCGCCAGGTTTGCTAGTCGGAATAGCGGACTGCCACAGCGGAGCAGCTGTTCTGCGCATGCCAAGAGCAGTGTGTCCCTCCCACGGTACACGGAAAACAAAACTCCCATTACTTACAATTTAATTTGAAGTTTAAAGCCGTTTAGTTATCCTGGATGTTTTTTTAAGTAACGGCCATTAAAAATACTGCCATTCATTTCCGGCGGCATTGTATTTTAGCTTGACTAACACACCTAAAACCAACCGTCCAAACAAGGAAATGGTAACTATAAAACCAACATGATATAAGGCTAAAAGTTGTAAACTTTATCCAACTATTCGGTCTTTTACAAGTTTAGTTGAAACTGGCTTAACTTTTATCTACGCTTCTGACGTCTGGTTTTAAGTAAGCAAAGCTAAACTAATATTATCTGATTCGTCTAACATAGTGAAACACGTGTAGATAAAACTTCTAACAGAATTCCATTAACGTAGATTATTTAAAATAAGTGTATTTACGTGTATGACAACTTTGCATTCAAAGCAAAACAAAGTCAGATCCTGTGCAGTAAAAGTTCAGTTCAGTGCGCTTCACTATGATGTGTCTACAGTGTTTTGCATCTGAGATCGTTTTACAGATAAAATATCAAAGAAAAGTCTAGAAAACATTTTACTCATGTAATTAGCAGGAATACATAATTTCTCTCATTAAATGTAATTTAAAGATATATTGAGTATAATACTTTTTTGGGAAATGTTTCAGAGATAATCAGAGAAATTAATAATTTAAAAGAAGGATGTCAAGATCCACACTGACTCTGATCAGAGAACCAGCTGTAAAGCCCCGTTTGTCAAAGAGTCTGCAACCACTATTGTTAGCTTATGTATTTATTTGTGTATAATACTGGTACCTGTGCTTTAAGGAGTGAAATAAATTAATAAAGTTAGGTGTTAAATATATCGATTCAAATATTTTTTAAATAAAAATGAACAATGTGTACTGAACCATTTGTGTGTAATAATTATTTTTGAAGTGAAAACTTCTTTAGGCGCGTTGAGCGTTTTGGTAGAGGGTAAAATCCTCGGTTCGCGTCACACCGACATGCTAAATAAGTGGTTTCCATGGAAACGTTAATAATCTTTGGAAAATTTGTTTATTCTATTTTAGTCACTTTGTGCTATTTATGATATATTAAAACGCCTAATACTAAATCTACGCAATGTAATATGCTAATGATAATAGTATATCTATAGCTATGGAGAGCCCGACTAGCGCACGCGCAGTAGCCTGTGTACACGTATACACTAATACATCGACTATTTCTGACTGTATTATGTTGCGCGTTGGACGCTTTTTGGATAAGTATAATTTTGTGAGTCACGTCAAAAATACGTTATAGTAGCAGTACATTCTGTAATTGTAAATGTGACGCGTTTTACATTAAGTATTAGAGTGTAGAATACATAAGTAAAGTTAAATTGACCACGTGGGAAGTTCAACTGTGTGTACTGGATTTTGTTTATTTAAGTGAATTTTTAAGATTTGACTATTATTGTAATTATTTAATTGAAGGATTACTATTTATTTATTGAATTTAACTTCATTGACTTCAGTATAAAAGTGAGTATGAAAACATATTAATATTTTTATACAAATAAATGAATAATGAAAACAACGAATATATTTTTAAACAATGATATTAAGCGGAGACTTTAATATTAACTTCGCAGATGACAAAAATGTATCATTTATTGAAATTTTGAATGAAACATTAGGTTTGACTATGTCTAATGATCGAAAAGTCAGTACAACAAAGTATAAAACGACTATCGATGCTTGTTTTTTATACGAATATTTAGATAAATTTCAATCAAACATTTTTATTTCTTTATTTCAGTTACCATAAACCTATTGTATCTTTTTTTTAGAATACAATAAAATGATTGAACGAACAGATAATCTAAGTATTGTCGAAATTAATGATGACAATGATGTAAATAATGAAAATAATGTTCAATAATGTTCATTGAAATTTGGTGTAAATATAAATACTATGTATAATTAAGATAATTGTATATTAATTATTTTTTCAACCACTTTGTATTTATATTTTGTTCATGATTTGTTTAACCCATCATTTAACTAATAAATAAAACATAAAAAATTTCATATAATTTTTTTTCAACCACTTTGTATTTATATTTTGTTCATGATTTGTTTAACCCATCATAATGTTTTTTTGCATATAGTTTTTAATTACTCTCAACTTAATAGTTCCGTTTTCACTTCTATCGCAGTCCCACGACTGCTATTTTTTTTATAACAGATTTTCTACGAACAATAAACAATTAGGTTTTTCGTCACACCATGCTAATTTTACCACCCCAATATGAATATTAGGAGTATTCAGAACTCTATTTCTATCCTGGGATCAAGAAGTAAATAAATGAGAGTAGTTTAAATTAATTAGAATATTTGCCACAATGGAGTTTCATAAATATTTAACTTTGAGGGCAACACAATATCGCCCAAGATAGTATAGAATTTTGTGTGTTTAAAGGTTCCTGTTAAATTAAATATAATATGAAAATAAACGTTTTTAAATTGTGGTTTACAAAACATATACGCCTAGTAAGAGCCCCATAACGAGATTCAATCCTCATTTTTTCGATCGCTCGGTGAAGAAAAATATATAATAATAAAAACGTTTCATATAGTTATAAAAATTACTAAAACTATTTCACTTGTAAATTGTCTTGCATAAAGATTTTGTCTTACTCAGACCACAAGTTTTTACGAGTATGAATTTAGAAAGTTTCAGTTTACTTAAAACCACAAAAAAACCTCAAACAACTATACAAAAGAAAACAACTATAAAACTCTTTTTATAGTTGTTGGCACAAAAGACGGAAGTTATTGCTAACAAAATATGTAAACTTTTATTTTATAACCACAACAAAAAAGCAGCTAAATTTTAATACAATTTGTTATTGTAGACGTAAATGGTTAGTTTTTAGTTAGCTTTGTGACACAGGTATCTAAACTTTTGACCTGAAAGAAATTCTTTTGTTCAATGCATCTTGATCTGCTTCAGTAAGTCCATTCTTGGATGTATCACGTTTTAATTTCCTGCATTGAAGTTGTTCCACGTCCATAATAAACTGCTTCAGTGAGCCCAATTCTAAATTTATCATGTTTTTGGATTTATTAATTTAACGTGCTCCACTACCATAGTAAACTGCTCCGACAAGTTCAATTCAGAATGTATCATGTGTTGCGTTATTGCGTTTAATGTTTTTCTGGTGTGGTCATTTAGGAGATCTAGAGGAAAACTGCCATTTAGTTTAGATAGTAAAGACCATACTAAAGATGTCATTTTATAAAGTCTGTTCTATGACAATTTTGTTAACCTCATCTTAGTTTCCCCTGTAATTCAGTAAAATTCCAGAATAAAGGAAGAATGGAATTATTAGCATAATACTTTACAGATTGTATGAAACTTCCGCTTCGTCAAACAGGACGCCGAAGATTTAAGGCCAGGAACCCAGATACAGTACGTAGTATTTCCCTTGCAGCACAAATATCTTAATCATCGACCTGATAGTTTCAAATCGTCCACAGTTTTGCCATAGAATATATTCATTTTTATTACCCGCTCCATTGACAAAGTGCCACTAACTAAAATGCTTGACCTTTATAAAAGTGTATCGATGGGAAAAGGCGTTAATGAACACATTGAATTGAAAATAATAACAGAACATTTGTCATTCTACTACGTTACAAAAATAGAATACTACGTTTTTGCCGACTGAAATGTATTCTCTTCGTCAGGCGTCAAGAAGGTACGTGTGTGTGTGTGTGTGTGTGTGTGTGTGTGTGTGTGTGTGTGTGTGTGGTGTGTGTGTGTGTGTGTGTGTGAGCGCAAGCGCGCGTGAGCTTGCAGTGTCTCTGTTATGTGGTGACTGGTCAGGATTTACATGTATTGAAGCATGACTAATAATATGAGGTTTGAGACACACTTTGTATTAAAACAGAAAATCAATGAAAAATCTCTGTTTCAAAGTAAAACTTAAACGTTTAAGAACTTAAATAAATGTAAATTTACACGAAAATAGTGTTGTCAAAAGACCAGTATTCATTTCTCAATATACGTTTATTTTACGTTTCATTACATTCATAGAGATAGAAATTAATTAATTTTTCATCCCTCGCCGAATCTCACCCAATCGTCTTACTCAGATCTCGGTTTTTATAATAGATGGCCCTTTCAACCACTTTTACAGTCTAAAAATCTTAGACGGGTGTGACGACAAGAATCTAAACTATTTGTTTGTAACATATATTTCATTACGTTTCTTGCCTCATCATTGCGTGTTCAACGCTCAAAGAAGCACTCATAAACTTTTAATACCAGTTACCAAATCAGTTCATGGCTCACTCTCGATATCTTGACAGCAGAATCCAAGTTCCAACACAAGTATTTGCAACATTCCCAAAAATGTGTTGACGACATTACTACTGCCATCAATTTGCATCTTAAGAACTAACCTTCCCCGTTCCCACTGCGATGCTCATAGATATAACTTCCAGTTCTCCGTACCATCTTAATATGTCGGTATTTTTTCTGTTTCGAAGGATAAAGGAACTTTTTGTACAAGTATTTACGTATACATTTCTATTAAACAACTATTTATCTATATGGCATTTCCTTTTGTGAAATGTTGGATATAACAACAGGATATAGAACCGTTAAATTCTATTATCACGTGAGACAGTCATGCCAATCGCAGGGTTGGCTGATTAGCCTCCATCTGCGGAGTCCTTGGTTTTCCATGTTATATCCCTGTTTCAAGGTAATGAAGTTCTCGTAACGCGGTCTCTCTTTAGTTATTTAATCTCCTGTATTACCCTCTAGTCCTTGCTTCTGTCCCTCCTGATAAAGTATAGCGAATAAGAGATTTGTTTCTTTTCTATTTACGTTATTTTATTTGTTCGTACGCTTTATTCTCCTTTTTTACCTTTCTCTTAATTCTTTTTGTAAAACTGTCTATACATTTGATTAGGATATAGTTCTTATTATACATGTTAGAAGAACTATGTTACCATTAAGCGTACATAGTCTACATATTCTACATTTTCAAAAGTTCTTGAAAGGCTTGTGCTAACCAGACTTTCCAATTACCTGTCTGTCAATGGAATTTTACATGGCCATCAATATGGCTTTCGTGAGGGGTTGTCTACAGTCAATGCAATTTTTAGTCTTCTAACTGAGGTATCAAACTCATTGGCTAACAGGAATCACGTGTTTGGCCTATTTTTGGATCTTACGAAGGCTTTCGACGTTGTGGATCACGGGTTTGTTGCTCGGAAAACTTGAAAACTTGGGTATTAAGAGGGAAAGCTTTTGATGGATTGCTTTTCTTATCTCCTGAACCGTAGACAGATTGTTGAAATTCCTTTTATTGATGATACAGGGTGCTTAAGAAAACAATTTTCTGAGGAGCGAGAAGTACGCACTGGAGTTCCCTAAGGCTCCGTACTTGGTCCTTTATTATTTTTACTATTCATAAATGACATCCATCGAAGCGTGAAAGGTTCCAAGTTGTTTTTGTTTGCTGATGATACCTCCTTAGTCATCTCTGGTTGCAATCGAGCCGAGCTTGAAATCCAAACCTTTGTTCAGGCCAGTAATTTGCTGCAGTGGTTGGGTGAAAACTATCTGTTTGTAAATACATCTAAAACCAATTTTCTTGATTTTGGAATTAGAAAGTCTGCTAAAAAACGTTGATTGAATCTCAAAACATTATGATTGGAGAGTCAGAAATGTGTCCTTCTTTGAATGTTAATTATCTTGGAATTGTTTTGGATGATCAGCTAAACTTTTTAGTCACATTGATAAAGTCACGAAATAACTAAGCAGCTGCATATTTTGATGTATAGACTATCCTGTTTTGCTAGTGAGGAAATTCTTTTGCTTACTTACTATGGCTGTTTTTTATCCTTACCTTTTGCTATGGAGTCTCTATATGGGGATACGAGAGTAAAAAAAACTCAATATGTTTTTCGTCTCCAGAAAAGAGCTATAAGGATTATTTTCAAGTTGAGTCGTTTCCAGTCTTGTAGAGGTTTCTTTTCGCAGTAATAATATCCTTACGTTCCCATCCATTTTATATCCTTCAGTGTCTTTCTTTTTACAAAAAGTATCCCCACCTTTTTTCAGTCAACGTTAATCCAGCCCATAATTACTCCTTAAGAAAAAAGAAACAACCTAATCCTACCCTGCCATAAAACATTTTTTTTTTTTTTAAACAAAGTCTTTACTCCTGCATCCGCCTTTTTAAACTCTTTGCCATCCTGCTTGAAAATTGTGTTGTGGACGATAGGGAATTTCAAAATCGTCTGAAAAAAATTTCTTATTTCGAGAGAATATTACAGTGTCCGGGAATACGTTGAGGATAATAAAATTGTAGATCACTCCTGTTATATTGATTTGGTCTTGTTGTGTTTGATCTGTCAGTAGTCTATACTAAGTTAGGATATTATAATTTTCTTGACGAATGCCTATGCATGTTATGTTTTTGGCAAATAAATGAATTGATTGATTGATTGAGTACCTTCAACCTTTTAACTGATCAAACTGACTTCCAAATCTCTTTTAATACTATGCCCTCACAGACCAGTGGCCCATAGGTCATTAATATTAAGGCTAATAACAAAAAAGGGATCAGCTCGTTTTAAAATATACTAATACAAAGTTTAAATTGGCCTGAGCGTTTGGCTGAGCCCCTACCACCGTTGATTATGTTGTTTAAATAACTCTACCCCCAAACATAAGCATTGGAAATTGTGCACATCAGTCCCCTGGGAGTCTTATTATAACAGTTATACTAAAAAGTGACTCAACTTACAATAATTATATGTTTACAAAGACAAAACTTAATGAAAAATGATTAAACAAAGTTAATCTTTGTGGCTGTGTGTGCATCTATATATACGGTTATTTTCAAATGAGTTAAATTGTTAGAATTAATATTTTGCGTAGAGATGATCTCTTCAAACATTTTTTTATCAATTCTTAAAACATAGCAAATATTAGTGTGTTGGAATGTTTTTCTATGGGCTAGAGTGTTGTCTTGGTTTGATGAGACGAAACGTGAAGCCATCATATAACATATAACATTATATATTTTATATATGTTGTCTATTATAATTCATAGCTACTTTTCGAACGTATTATTGACAGTTTGACCGTTTCCTACAGTGTTTTTGCTACTCCTCCAGTTTACTCAAAAATCTCTTCTTTTTGTAATATTATGGAAATTGTGTGTTTGCATTTGATTTTTATGCGACTTATACTTGTATTTTTCTAAATAAAATCACAATTAAAATATGAATTATATTCTCTAGTATAGTAGCATTTTTTCCTTTAAAATACAAGTATACTATGGTAAACACACTACAAAAGTCCACTGAACCCTTAAAAAGAAATGTTCTTTTAGTATTCATGTTGTTGGTTTTAGTAACTAACCATGGCCTCTGCAAAAACATTAAGCCGAGCTTTACCACGTTGTATTCTATGGGGTCTGTTAACAGAGGAAATAAACCGAAACTGTGAAATATCTTCCTAACAACAATGAAAACTGTTAAGTTAAATTTGTGTGCAGTCTATTCTCTGAACCCTTTTTCCAATCTCATTGGACCAGAATGGGTTCCACATTAAATTTGTCCCAGCTCCATTGAGGTCAGAATGTCTCTTAAAGAAAATTCGATTGACTAATTAATTCTGTACCATGGTTGTTGTTGGACTGGCCAAAAAAGACAAAAGGTTTAATACTAATAAAAAAGTATATATCACCTTTTGGGATTTTCATCAATGGCTTTACTTTGAAAATTGCACTCTAACTATCATAGCATTCCTTTCTGACATACTTGAAATACATTCAGATTATTTTTCATGTTGTTCATGTTCGGTCTTCCATCAGCTCGACTTTCCAAATGATCTCAGTTACTATTTTAAATACTTTTAACACTTCTTGGATTTATTTATTTATCCTCCTGTTTGTATAGATGGTAATATTTTGTGAAGTAAGAAACTCGGAAACATCAAAATAGCAGTGTGATGCCAATAAGCCAAGTTACTCAACAGATACTTGTCTACTCATGAACTATTATAGTGTTATACGAAATCCCAAACGTAGAAGAGACCCATCACAAACAGATAATTAGCGCCTTGTTGTTAGTTGTGAAGCAATATCGAGAAAACAGTGATGTAAAAGCCAATAAGTTATAGTAGTAGTGTCTAACTGCAGTGTTGCGCGTTTTATAACCTGCCCAGTAACAATTTTCTACTTTTTGACAATGATATCATTTACCACAATATTAAATATGCAATGTAAATGCTACAATGTACTAAAACCTTATTAGTTTTATTATAGGCAACAACAGTACTTTAACGATTTTAATATTTTTATTTTTAATGTATGTTTTTTAATAAGTTGTTTAAAATAACCATTTACTTAAATATTTGACAGTTTAGCAACAATTACAAAACATAAATGAATAGTTAGGTAGAATACATTGGGACTTAAAGCACAGACCACAGAAAGGTATAAATTTCATTGGACAAAGATGGCGCCGCTGCAACATCTGGCTCTTTTACATGGTATCGCTAGAACATTGTGACATTAGCAGTTCGATAAAAAATGTATTGGATAGTATTTATTACAATTATGAGATTAAACTAATAAAGATAATAGAGGGCACTAAAATATAACAAAATATCTTTCCTGTAGTATAAGCTATTATTGCTGATTCCGTAAAAAATAAACAATTTACGAATTACATGTAATTGTTGAATGAAGAAGTAATGGAAAGCCTAATATTTAGCTCAATGAAAGAAAACAAGTTCGCGAAAGCAATCTCTAAAACTCCACTTAAAACTACCACAAAGAAAACAAACTGGGAAACTTTCTTACATTTAGATTGGAACTTTACATAAATTAAATTTTACAGTCTTCACTTAAAATACTGAACAGTCAATTATTTTACAAAGACTTTCTTCCCCTTTTTAGTTAAGATTGTAAATAAAAGCTATTCTACTAATTTATCATACCAAGTTTTAATAAACTAGTATCTATTATTCTCTACTATATTAAAATTCCTATTTTGACAAATTTTATTTAATAATTTTCCTTATGAGTTCATTTCTCTTATAAAGCGAAATTATGAGAACACATAATCAGTTTAAATTCGGTTATAAAGGAACACGATTTTCCTAAATCCTCTAATCTATAATTGAATTTATTTTAAATTGGAAAAGGATTTTAAAGAAATGCGGTAATATAAATTTTGTTGACATGTTTCCTATTTGAGCTTAGAATTTATAATTGTTATAAATATATATTGATAATATAAGCTAATAAAAAGAGTTACATTGTAGCCACGTCACACCGAATTAGTAATTATGGAATGTTTCACACTTATTTAAGTATTAAAAGTAAATATTTTAATATAATTTATACTTATAAAATTTAATATAATATGCCCCAAGATATCTCAGGTAAAATAGATCTAATAAACCATGTATGTGGGGAAGCAGGATATCAATTTTTGTCAGACGCGCAGTCTCGGAAATGTTATCTAGCCAGACATGAATGTTTGAATGTTTCCCATGAGACCTATGGAAACCTTTTGGTAATTATCTTATTACATCTTAATATGATGCAAACACAAAGACACTGCTGGCAGTAAAAATGTTACAATATAGGTTTTAAGTTTGGTGGATTTTAAATGCATTATCGTCAGATTTAGGACGTGACCTTTTCAGTGCATAGTTAAATAAAATTTTCAACATTCCACTTTCTATAAAGATTTGATTCAAAAGTAGCTGCCATTAAAAAATATCGTGAGTTAAATTGTCATTAATAGACATATAAATTGACGAAACTCGTTATATTAATAATTGATTCTGAATGAAAAGAATCTTTCAAAGTTTAAAGGATGCAAAAGATTTTTATAAAATACATCTTTCAAAATAATGTAATAACTATTAAAATTGAAAGTAAATGTTACGCTAGCTTAAGAAATGGTTTTGATAGGTTAGCTTATAAACAAGAAAGAATAAAAAAAGTTTTCATTAAAGAGATCATTAAACTCCATCGTTTAATAAAACATATATAGTGAAATATAATCCAATATAAAAGCTATAGTACTTTCTGTATTCATATAATATTAATCTACCGCAAGGTAATTTTAACTTTTCATCGAATAATGTCTTACCCAGCAGGCTTTGTGTCTTCAGTATTTTAGTTTTATTTTACGCTCTTCTTCTTGAAAAGTTGTTATGTGTGGTAAATAGTAGAGGCTTCGCTAGCGATTTTCATAGATTTTTCTATTTTTATGAGCACTTATGGTTTGAGTAAACCATATTTCTGACACAATATATTTATATTTTAGTGCCATAGTTGATTTTTAACTTCTTTCCCCGACAAAGAAAACAAATTTAATATATTAATTGAAACCTGCATACAGGTCGAAAAAGCCTAGTTATGCACCTAAAGACAATTAAGATTGTTACCTACCATAGATACAAAGTAAAACCCCCAGTAAGCATAGTTATGAGCTAATACACATCCAAATGCGTTATTAATCTGTATAATATTTATATTGGTTACAAAAAAAATAAATCTCTTGGAATGAAAAGTCTTATGTAAATGATTAAAAGTTATGCAATTTAAGAGGAAACCTTAGACACTTAAATGCGTATTAATAAACTTTTAAAAAAATAACACATCTTTCAAGATAGTATGAGCTAAGCTAAGGTCTTAAAAGTGTTAGATGTCTAGTAATATTGGGTAAACTTATGTTATTTCCCTAATCGTCTCTTAATTCTTTTAAGTAAGCGATCCACTAAGTTGGTTGTAGTGGTGCTGTTAAAATTCTGAATATTATGGAAAATCAAATATTTTCCCAAAATAACATAATTAAAACATTCAATATTGTTATTTTTATCACTGAAAACTATGGAACATCTTAAAGCCGACTTCAGTTTGTACTTATATGATTATTAAAAATATATATATTAAAATATAAAAAACATATACATTAAAATATAACTTTGTCATTGAAATCGTAAAAAAAAATACTTGTAATACACGCTGTATCTGACACAAACCAAACATGATCAAATAAAAAAATGCAATCTAAAGCTGTTAACTGAAGCTATTAAGGTGGCTAATACCCAATGTTTTATGTGTAACATTTTCATTGTTTAATTTACATATGTCAATCATCTACAGCATTTTTCAGAATTAAACTACATTTTAAAAAACAAAATCATTTTATTTGATTGTATTTACAATTGTCCTTTTATATATTATTTGTATACTTTCCACCTCTTACTGCAACCATATATAGATTAAAAATTTGTAAAAATTTATCATCTAATCTCTAAAATATGTGCCGTCATTAGAAGTACGAAATTAACAGTGAGATGTCTAGAAATGGCAGATTTTAAACCATAAACTTATACAACCCTTCTTCATAAACGCTCCATTAAGGAAAGATAAAAAAAATTTAAATACATATAAATTTCTTTTCAACCTTTATTCTTGATATATAAAGGTCATTATTAAAATAGGCTGATAAATGTACAACAGTAAAAGATGTTAATAGTAAAAATTGTATTTCTGATAGTAACAAATTCATAGAACTTATTTAAACTCACAAATATATGTATCAAGGCAGTTAAATTAAAATAATCAATTTTAAATCTGACATTCACGTGGGTTACAAATTATATATTCTCAGTATTCTCAGTTTAATTGTTCAGCATCAATCAAGGCAGGTTGTGATGGAACAAACTCATCAGCCGATATTAAATCCTCAGCGTGCAGGCCACTTGAGATTTAAATCTAACTGAAGTTGAAGCGTTGGGGCGAGCTGATAAGTGACTAGTTGTCGAGAAACTGATTAATGTTTGTTCCAAATCATATGTGCATTAACAAAAATTGTTATATATTACTGCTATGGTATATAGTAGGGTTTTGAGGGAATTTCACTCCATACAATACTAAAGCACTTTTAACACCTGGAACTCATAGGCAATTACCTTTTGCCATTAAAATCTCAGGTAGGATTTTGCAAACACTTCAATTAAAAAAATTAAGTATTTCATGAAATTCAATAACATAAAATTTATTGGTAAATTAAGTAATTAAAATATTAAGTGTGTATCTGTGAACTGTTTACTGCCTGCCAAATTTAATACCGGCCCTTAACATTAATTGAAGTCAATTCCTTATTTTTTATTCAATGCACATTTTAAAATTTTGGATCTGAATCTAAAAATGGTGTCCATTCCAGCCTTTTAGACTGGTGTAAGGACGTTTACACTAAAAATTAGAGTAAGAGCTTGAAATAATATGTTCCAAACCTAATCTTTGATATTATGTACTTTAAATTATATAAGAATGAAAACGATAAATTTATCCTTTCCACTAAAAAGATTTCCTTTCTAGATGAGTTGTATATTTTTTATTCAAGTATTAATTTACTCACTAAATGAGAAAAAGACTTTTAATGTTAGAGTTTCTTCAATAGATATTGTTAACAAAAAGTAGTTACAAAATAATATTTTCAGCCATAACAATGGCAATACTGTTGCACTTTGCGGTTGATAAATAGGGTAAAAACTACTAAATATTTAACAAGTAAATTGCGTGAAGAATTTGTATCAATATAAACATGTTAGTACTTTAAATGTATATATCTTTTTTTAAATAAATTTCGTTTTATTATTTAGTTATGTGTATTTCTATATATATAATATGTTATATTTATATATATATATACATATATATATTTATATATATTACATTGTTTGATAACACGCGATTAACGATTAAACTATAAACGACGAACGATAAATCTAGTTACTTTATATATGTTTTGCATGTAATAAACATCTATATATTTTGTACATGAAAATCATTGAAATTTACAAAATTATGTTAGCGCTAAAACATACTTTTTATCCCTTTAATAAAATTGTAACAAAAAACTGTCACGTAAAATTTTATGTTCATGGAATATTCACTTCTCATTTTACTGCTTCACGCATTTGATCTTCAGCCCAAATCTCCAAAGCTTGAAAAACGGTCCATTGAATATTTCTAATGTAGCCAGTCAACTTTTGAGCGAGAGTATTAAAATAGAAATTTTGCTTTTCAGAAAAACTATACAACATAATTATTATACAGAGAATCCGTCCTAACTGTATTCATTATTTGAATGTTTTAAAGTTTTAAGGAAATCTTTAATGAGGAACATAGACATTTTTCCAAGTAACATTACAAATATGAATTAACATTTTCGAATTCACCGTTGTATTTCAAATATTGTGAACAATTTTTAAATAATCTACATTATCTTAAAGTTTAAATAATACATATTTCATACATTTTTTTAATATTTGACCATTTTCTTTCTAACTTACTAGCTTAAGAGTTTCAGTAATGTTTGCGGAAGAGTAATTGTTTGCACATAAAAAGAATCACAGGAAATCATCATTGCATTTAGAATATAAAGAAAACCTTTTATCTGTTTCCAAATTGACGGGATATTTATAAATGGTTGCGGATAGGGAGTGCTTCCAGAAAATATTTTTATTATTACAGATATAATCGTAACTATCAACTAGTATAAACAAATTTCAACATTTTCAATATATATAATTTTTTATTTTGTGCAAGACCTTTCTGAATCAAATACTCCCATCATCAGGCACTTCAGAAATTTATAAAAATGTTTACATTTTTAAATAATAATTAATTTTATAATTAACATATGGTTAACAATTTGGATGTACGGTGTAGCCAGTATAAAATATTTAATCAGAATTACATTTTTAATATTCTCTTTATAACCTTTTTTTCCAATGCTCCAAGATTCTACATTTACAGATATAGTTTAAAAATCCCGTGTTTAAAAATTTTAATTTAGTTTTAAAATATTTATTTTCGTCTTAACGATCCTCAAAATAAGTACTATACAATATCTTTATAGAGTTATTCACCATCGCTGTCTAAACTAAATGTAGAATATATGGAAAAAATATAGAAATTTGTCACCAATTTAAAATTGATTAGGGTTTAGTATAGATTAAATTTAGTAGTGTTATCATTATTGTTGTAATTAGAAAATTAAAAATTACTTAACTGCGTTATCTGATTTGGAGACTCCATAAAACAACAAGCTCATGTATATAAGTTGAACATTTTAATGTCGATTCTTGCTATTTCAACACTTCAAAACCACTTGATTATTCTCTCCAATATAGACCGTTGTTTTTCCATTGCTCAAAGCGTCCATTGTTGTCTACCCTTTAAAAAGCGGAATTATCATTGACTACAAATGTTAATGCTAAATTTAACTGCATCAGTCTTTAGCCTAAAGATTTGAAATTGCCTAACAGAACTTTGATGGAATGCAATAGTAAGGGAATTTCATTCCACTATAATATAATATCAATCTTTTCAAGCTCTTATTAACTTATGCATTAGTCTTAGTTGTTTATAGTTATTTTTTTTTTTTTTTTTTTTTTTTTTTTTTTTTTTTTTTTTTTTTCAATAGTACATAATCGTGGAGTCTGTTTACAGACACATACATGATCTCTGGTTTAGGTGTAAAACTACATGTGTCTATAATTAAGAATTTCTAATGTAACACATGATTTATGTAATAACTTTATTTAATAAGTAGATATATCACAGCTGATTTTACAACAACATAGGAATTTTTATTAAATGTAAGACTTTTGTATGAATTATGATTTAGAAATAAAATGTTATTACAGATGCATCGATTTCCTCCTAGTAATGGAATAGGTGTAGAGTGTAGCTCGAATAGTAGGCAGAAAGTTGATTTGAAAGTAGACTAAATAGGAGTACCAGTGCATTGATGCGGAACATAGTGCTTAAACCTCGTGCCACTGTTATTTTACCCAGATCAATAAGGTATACTTACTGTATGAATGTAAGTGATTGTAGTAAACAAATTATATAAACAACTGGATTGGACCTTCAAGCGTATATTATAACTGTACCGATCAGTAAAATGTTGTATAATTGCGTTGGAATAGAATGGTATATTGTCGTTTACTGAATTTAATGAACAGATGAAAACTAATAAAAAACAAGGATTTAAAACAAAACTAGGTTAATGTAATTTTGTGATGTTCCCTTTCTTGGATTGTTTTGTATTCAATTCTTTTCCGAAATTATTACTTTATTTGCAAAACTGTAAGACAAATTCAGTTAATTTCAACAATATTATAATACCAAACAACGCTACACATCAAGTATATAGTACGTGATTTTAAGACTTAACTATTTACTCAATATGATTAACAAAGGACAATAAGAAAAAGGAACTACCGGCACCTTGAGAGAAACTGAGAAAGGTTTTTTTTATCTAGTTTTTACTAAGGAAATGGGTTGGTCAATGATTTATATTTACTAAAACTTTTGCTACTATTTTTTTTTAGGTGATGCCAAATTATCTCACAGTTCAAATATATTGTGTATTTATTATTGATCTAAATCATGAAATAAAAAACAACTTGACGTCACAGATTTTCTATTCCTTAAAGTTTGAGTATAAAATATACAATAATTATCACAACAAGTATCTGGAATGTTGGTTCTGATAAAGAGCTAAAAGTAAATCTAATTATAATATGTTGAGGCTAACTTAATAAAATAAAAATCTCCTTGAGAAAAGATTACATTACATATACGCAAAATCTGTTTTTTAGATTCCCTAGCCAGTTACTCTTAAAAATTTATTTGAGCTTTCAAGGATATTAAATTTGACGATAGTTCAATAAACAATAGAAGTGCTCATGCAGGTGCAATTTACCTTTGAAATTACAATCGAATCGAGCGGTAAATCCCTAGTATGTTATCAAAACTAATTTTAATATTGTATAAAGAGTAATTCATTTAACTTTCCAAGGTACAATAGCAATCACTATAATAATTTGTACATTGATAGTGTAATTTATAACATTTGAAATTTAATATTTACATTCTTATAAACTATCATAAATCTAATATAAAATTAATACACAGGAATGTTTAGTTTGTCACTTATTTTAGATAGCATTTATTATAAATAAACGTACACACATGGTCCGCACTTGTGCTTTAGGACCCAAATCTCAAACCAGTTATGGGGCTCTATGAAATATATATTAAACAAAATAATTTATTATTTACATTCATTCCGATTAGTAGGTATACTTGATTTTACTAAATATAAACCCTCAGCGAATATCAAAACCTACATTACTTCAATAAGTTCCCTCCTCTTAACATTTGAAGCCAACATAATATCTCCAAATCAAAAATACAGATATTTTGAGTTCAACGCAGCACAAACCTAGGTAGTAAAGCTGTAATAATAGGAGTTACGTAACGATTTAGCATATTCTGGGTTTATACAGATACAAAAATTATTTACTAACACACAATTTAAGTTATTATGTCGGTAAGAACGGTAAATATTATTGGGCTTTGGGTAGTATTTAATCTAACCAAAACTCCAATAGAAACAATTTTATTTCCTCGGGAAACTTTTGTTCCAATTGCAACATAAATTTTATATAACATATTACACACAAATGTACTGTTGAAAGTATGACATTTTATAATTATATCAAAGAATGTGTTATCAAATTGACATATTAAATTTTATTCATTCACCAGAATGTTTAATATATCGGAACATTGGTCTTTTTATGGAGCTTGTAAATTCATTTATATACTGTACAATGAGCGTGTAATTCTTTTAAACACTTACAATTCTTAACAAATATTTAATATTTGCAAATATTTTATTGGTGGTTGGATGTAGAAAGACTTATATTAGACTTTTTTTAGTTAACTCAAGAGTACGGTTTGTTTGAGGTCCAGTATATTATTTTAGTTAGTTGTGAGGGTACTTACGCTTATGGTTCTCTTGACGTAATTTTACTATCACGTTCAAATATGTACTGTCTGAGGTACCTGACCTGTCACTCCAGCAGAGGACAGTTGGGAACGCTACTAAGTTTCGTTACGTAAATTCAAACAATTTTTTGAGTAATATCTTGTGCCTTAACTAATAGAATCAGAGGAAATAAAAATATAAATATGAACTTCTATTACAGTATTACTATGTTATTTTACAATGAGAAAAATTTAAAACATTGGTATGAGACAAAGTTCACCAATATTTATGATTTAATTAAAACTCACCTTTATCCCAAACAGAACGTTATTACAGTTGTTAATGCTTCTTTATAACGAGAACATGCGGAGGGGTGCGGGGGGGTGAGGTGAGCCATTCTGTTTGTAGGTCCTTGGTATTCCCGAACCGCTTTGTGGGGTAATATTTGTCACTTGTTTTTTTATTGCAGTTTTTATACTTTATTAATGCTTTATTGTCCTTATACTCCTTTATTAATTATAATAAAACAGTATATATAAAAAGTTAATAAATAAACCTAACAGATATATACTAAAAACAGTCAACAAAATTCTCCTTTCATATTTTAATACGCAATGAATAGTTACTAGCATTTTTAGTGGGAATATTAAATACTATTCTCCATTGCATACCTGGTATCAAATGTTTAAAGAATTATTCTCTTCCTGTTCTTCTCTTGAATTGTATCAGTGCAAGATGGAGTTCTGACCAAACAATAGCTGTTTGATGTTGAACCAGTTTAATTAATTTAACAAATCTTACCCTCTGAAAAATTGTAACTTATGTACATGTTGTACAAATTATACCACATTTATCTTTCACCGTTTTTATTAGGGCCTATAAAAAAAATTTCCTTAATAGTAACATTTTAAAATATTACGTAGAGAAATAAGAAATAGTTCCGTCTTTAGGAAATGATAACTTAAAGATACAAAATGTAACATTAATAATATTAATAAATTTGTATTATGAAATACATTAAATGAATTTTAAATATAATAAAAAAATAAAACTAGTTGGAAAATAATTTGGGTATTTACAAAATATAACGCATAAGGCTCTCGAAAAGCCTACAATTTAGAAATCAATAATGTTACGAAGCAATGCAAGTCATAAAGTCCTCCTGAAGTCTACTGCTGCCGGCTCTTAATTAACTTTCCTCGCCTTTGAGATGATTTAATCAAGTGTTCCTTAAAACATGAGGTAGTACAAATTACGTTGTCATCAGTAACATCAGTAAATATTGTGTTCATTTTATATATAGATAACCAAAAGTTAAACACTGCTTCCAAAATATATAATTTTTTTTGTTGTTTATGAAGGAATTTGTAAAAAAGTATCAGATTGCAAAATATAAAAAATTTAATTAGTTAAGAAACATGTTTAAATGAACAGGCTATATGATTCTCAAATCAAAGTAACTTATTGGGAGGACGTTAAAATATTTGTGCAATAATGTAATGTGATTCTAGTATTCTTATTCTTGCAATTTGTAGAAAAAGTTTTGTAATTATAGTTACTAAATTGTAAGCTAGCATTTATTTGAGCATTTATCATATAAATATTATATTCAGCTTGAAAAACTAAAATCAAGACTAAATCTATGTGATTTTATTTGCGTATAATAAATGCTGTTTTATTTATTGTATAGTTTCTTCATGTCGTGTTGGCCAATTGCATAAAAATACTTTATTTAAAAAAGTTATTGAAATTATTTGTATTGTTGATTGTTATTATATTTGTATTAAATTATACGGTTATAAATACCGATACAGTTTGTCACTCTAAAATGTCAGTTTACAGCTTAGTTTTTAGACTGGCGTTGTTAGATGAATTTAATATGAGTTCACTAAACAAAGGCTGATTTCAACACTCACGATGTGGAGTGAAATATTAGACAGTTTTACTACAACCGTCCCGAATATAGTCAGATAGAAATAAGATTCTCTCCATACATCCTTAACCCAAAAAAAGGTTTATTTAACAAAAACTAACCAGGAACGTAAATATTACTAAAGTGGTATTATTGAAATTAATTATGTAAATAAGAAGTCTTCCTTCCTAATGATTAAGTAATAAAATGGATTATTGACATAAAAAAAATCAACTCAAACTACCTTATTGCTTGCTCGTCTTGAAATATTGCTTTTAATTATTAGAAATTTATTAAACTAAAGAAAAATTCGTACAACTTTTCAATGTGGAAATAAACATTTCTATTACAAGCTACTAATATAAGACAGCTCTTATTGTGTGGTGTGGAAACAAGTTTGAACTTATTTTAGGATAAAAAACTGTCTTTGAGTTGCAGCGGAGTCCATGATGAACGGATACAAAACCAATAATAGATTTGAAACCTAAATTGATCTTTTGGTTAATTTTGAGGAAATTGATGGAGTTGTTATTAATAATAGCTGCAGTGAAAATATTATGTAAACAAAATATTTCATTAAAAATAATAAAAACTAATGATTGGAAGTATGAATATCGGCAATTTGGCTATGTTATGTGCTTGAAAAATTGTACTTACGTATAATGTTCGTCCCGTACGATATTTGTGAGAACGAAACAATCTAGGCTTGAAACTATGTTTATAAGGCAAATATTTTTAATGATTGTCATCACTGGGTTTTTGAATACACAATGGATTTGGCTGTGCATTAATTGAATGGCGTATTACTTTAAGCAGGTTTGACTATTAATTACTGTTACTGGTCATGCCGAGGCATGTGAAAACTTAACTACGGTTCATCATTTCTAAAAGAGTTGATAAGAACTATACAACTTAAAATCTCTTAGTACTATAGCTTCAGTAAAGCCTGTTTTGATGAGCTTTGGTGACCTTATATTTTTATTTGTAATAAAAAATATATATTTACAGACTCGAATTCAACTGTAAAATAATTTGCACTAACGTACTCGATACACAGTAAAAATAAAATTATGAAAACTGTCGTTTACGATTCAGTCCACTTATTTAGATAGCATGACAATGTAAGAAATAAACAAAAAAAAAAAAAACTAAAAAGGGACAATCAGAGGGATTAGCTGCTTCCATATTTATTACTAATTAAGTAAGGATAATCATCAAGCCCAGTCGTTATCAATCACTCAAACCTTCCCCCTTCTTGCCCTTAAAAACGACATTTAAACACTTATAATTAGCTAGCAATCCTGTTTATGAAGATTAATATTTTTTTTTTTTTTTTTTTTTTTTTTTTTTTTCATTTTAAACTGCTTACGTTTACTGAAACAGTTATAATTATCATTTTACAAAAATTTACTTATTTTTCCAGATATATATAAAGCAATTGTCAATGATAATAAAATGAAAAGATTTTTCGAACATTTTTTAAAACTAACAATTTAGTAAATTTTATAATCCTAACACTTGCAATGTTTAAATGGTAAAACGTTCTCGCATCAGAGACAAATTCCTTTTTTCGTCATTAAAATTACGCCCCAGACACACTTGACGGTTGTAACAGAATGTATTTGAGCCAAAATTAATATTAATTATCTCAAGTTGAAATAAATAATAACGAAGGATAAGTATTATAATGCGATTTTTAGCTAAGGAGGGTGGGGCGGGCCCCCAGGACCTAAAACATTTTTTTTTCAAGATAAGTACTATAATAGACTCAATGTAAAGTGGAATGATATGTATATAACAACTATAAGTGTGTAAATTAAATATTAAGTGAAGTTGATTCTATTTCAGAATCTTCTGAAGACAAGGGGAGCCAAAAAAAATAAAAAAAAAAAGGCCCTAAACACTTTTGTTTTTTTTTCAGGTATCAGGGGAGCTTCAGAAAGGCACAGTGTACTGTAATGAGAGATCCAAAAGTTCGGAGACGTCGTTACAGCCGCCATAACTTTAAGAGCAACAGGGGACAAACAAAGGTCCTCATTGGGTCGTGAGCCAACCATTGCTTAGGAAATTTGTATAGAGGGGGGGAGGAGCTACAGAATAGGATCTACACAGGACCGACCGAGTTGGTTGCACATAGGTTCAAAAACCTCATCCAGATAAAGGGACGCATACTAGAGGACAGTAACCCTGAAAAGGGGCCAAGAAGAGCTCGACAAAAGGCAGGTAGCCTAGCCAAATCTGGTTACTGCCATTGTTGGAAGTATCATATGCCGGGTTATTTACAAAATATGTTATATATAAAATATTGGTTATTATAAATATTGAGGTTATTACAGATGTTGCCGTCGAAAAGTGAGTTTTATATACACAGGGTGTCCAGCAACCATTCGAAACAAACTTTTGCCACATTGTTCAGCAGGCCCCCAAAACATAACAAATAATAATGCATTAAAACAGGGTGCCCTAAGATTCGCACTTCGTTTAGCGTCTGTCTGTCCTGTATGTGTTTTTGGGAATAGAATTACTACTCAATAAACCCACTTTAAGATACAGAAATTCAAACTTAACGACTTATTGTTAAACCTAGTGTTGGTCCCTTTTCAGTGAAAAAATAAAACAAATATCTCATTTGCATTTCCAAAAATGGGCGCCCCGTTCTAAAATTTTCAAATTGTATTTAGCTTTTGAAACGGCTTCTTAAAAAAAAAAATTGAGCCAAGGACGACGGGACCCTCCACGTCCCAATCCAACGATCTCCAATACACTTCATTCAAATGTTGTATCTAGCAATCATATGTTAAATGTGGGACAGCTACCAAGCATAGGCTAGGAAATTCTTAGAGGAGGCCGAGAGCCTGCAGAGGTTGGAATGTGCCAGAAAATTCGCGCAGAGTTGAAGCTACCAAGTATCCAGAGATCGGGAATATGCCCTACAGAATAGGGGAGATACTAAGGGAAGGGTATATTCCGAAACCGGGCATAGGCTGGGAACTGTTCATACACAGAGAATTGATTAGAAGTTCGATATCTAGGGTCATGTTATTCCTGATGAAACCAATTATCTTGAACTATTATTGAGCCATAACTCATTTTTTCCAGATGGCTTAAATGTCGGAGCTTTAGACCTCAGAGTGTGAGGGAGGCAAATTTTAAATTCTCAGAAAAGAATACAATTCCTATACATTAAAAAAAATATTTTCTATAATCATAACGTACCTAAAAGCAGAAATAATGGAAAATTTTCTGAAGTATTTTCATTATTACCCAATAGTATGATCCCTGATACGTGGTATTTCTTAAACCCACCAAAACATATTAAAACATCAAATTGCCAGTCCGTGGGTCGCGTTTCTATTATAAGTTTGTGAACCAAACCTTCCGGAGACCTCTAAGTTAGTAACTACGTTTCAATGTCAGATATCAGTAATTGATAATAGTATTGGATGAGTTTTTCTATGTGTTTTCTGCACTAGTTTTCCTTACCTTGTTTAAAGTATTTGTTTTACTTCAAAAATCCAAAAATTTATCGCTAAATATTTGTAAGATTTGAGTTTACATCTTTTGAAATTATTTGAAAGACTAAACTGGACACAAAATCGAAAAAAAAAAAAAAGCATTAGATGCACAACAAAATAAGGATTTTGTAGGATTATAGCTATGTCAATTATTAGCGTACACAAAATGTTTTTTTTTCTAGAAGTTTGATAAAGGGAATGGAAGTACATGTGCTCTTCAATTTATCGAGGGTCGTTTGGTGTTACTTTTACAAAGCTATTAATTAAATATAACTAAAATAAAGAAGAACAGTTAAACGTATCCTCACTGTGTTACTTCGTGCAGGCTGATTTAAAGGGTATAAGACGTGCGCTGTGGAGGAAACTCATTTTTCTTTTTTGTCTATAGGTTTCGTACTTTTAGTTTCAAAACACTTTACAGTCCAAAAAGGCCTCCACTCCCAACAACTTCTTTATTAAATGGAGTTTTCAAAGCATGTTATTCATGGATAATTTATTTTCAAGGAAAAAAAATTATTGAGAGATTATTTCTTCAGATGCTTCAATCTAAAAACTATTGCATGTCTTTCTGCTGTACACCTCACAATTTATAGTTAAATGAACTCCAATAGATAAACCTCCATTTATGAAAAATGCACAAAAGGTTAATTTTGGCCGGGGAAGTAATTATTATTGCTGCTTAAGAAATCCAAACCATTTGTTACAGGACATTGCATCGGTGATTTTGAAGATAGATTTCTTATTTCCACGTGATTCCAAGGCCTGTGAGAGTTATCTGTACCGCAATCATAGTGAATCGTGAGATAAACTGTGCTTAATACTATAGGTCAGGTTTTATGGGGATTAAAAAAAACGTAGCAGCTTTCCAAAATGGGAAGCATATACAACGTTTATTCTTATTTAAACGTTGTAACGACTCTTTGGCAAGGTTTAAACGTCGTTTTAAATATTTGAATAATTCAAATAAAATGACTAAAAATAATTTATTTTTAAATCAAATACCTACACCTTAACCGCATACAGTGAATTCATTTGAAATTGATTCAGAGCCAGTGACTGCTTTACTTATAAATGATATCTAAAAAAGTATTATACATTTATAATTGAATCTAGATTGGTATGCAACCCATTAATTAGCGAATACTGCTGGCAGACGTCAATGGTCCTAAGGCCCTAAATTTGTTCTAAAGAACCTGTCTCAATATAATAACTATTTTATGGGTTACTGGTTATCTGGATTGTAAAAGGGAATTATTGAATTAGTTCTCTGGAAAAAATTACAGATTATAATTTGAGAATTTACTCAGGACCATGCTTATATTAAAAATGTTCCAAAGAACAATTTCACCAACTGTTTATAATTAGCAAAAATATTACCACCATACTTGCAACTGTTATTAATATGTATGTTAAATATTTGTGTTGAATGTCTGAAAATATGGGATTTTAGAAACTTATCAGACTTACGGTATTGTTGTTTTTTTATGCTACGGGATTATTTGAAGGTGCGTGCATAAAATTCTCGATTCTATGATCCAGTTCATGCATAATGTGAAAATAGTGTCATCGTTATTTTCAATATCTCTCGATACAAATTATATCTGAGCGGGACTCGCCGATAAGGGTAAACAACCAATTCGCCCTGCTGTCCTGGCTAGTCCGTTTTTTTTTTAAAGTTTTGTTGTTGATCCAAAATAACCTACAATATTAAATATCCACAATCCATAACATAATGCTTAAAAGTAATAATTCAGGCCTTTGCAATATTTAAAAGATCTTAATAGAAATAGATATATTTGGTTTTTACACCTTGACTTAATAATTTACTGATTTGATTAATTTTTAAAACTGTATTCCTATTTAAAAAGTTCATTTTCAAACTACAGCTAATGAGGTTCAGAGCCAAATATGTAAAAAAATATCACTTTGTTTTTTCCAACATTAGAACAAGAAATCTAAACTGTTGAAGCAGTATAAACTTAAATAAAGCCAACACTGGACTCAAGTAAGGACATCCTTACTTTGTTGTTTCCAAGTCATAAAACCAGAATTTAGTATAGAACCAACTTACTTCGACATGAAAGCATTGGCGTTCGATTTCCCCATTCTGCCTTCGATTGGGTAGTTAAATAATGAATTGGGTAGGAAAATTATATATGTAAAAACATTTTTTTTTAACTAAAACCATAAATTTCTGATTGATTACTCGTTAAGATATTAATTATTCTCTCTAACGAATCCTGATAGTACTGATAGTCGGATCTGATTAGTCATGTACTGTTTTTATTTTCTAAATGTGCCGATATAAACATTAGTAACGAATTAAGCGTTGAGCGAAAGAACCAAAGTTCCTTATTAACGGGAAATGCATTTGCTCTATTGATCTCCATGGTTCCATCTGATCTATTTTTAATTTTTAAGGATTTATGATTATAAGAAGGTCCGAGTTTACATTCTATGTTACATGTGAAAACATTTGACACAACAGCTTTAAGTAACAAGTTCTTACAAATTATGAAATTAAAACCAAAACTGAAATGAATGAATCACTTGTACTGTAGTGATATGGTTAATTTTCTATATAGTAATTCCTTCTTTATTTTGCTACCTTCTTTCTTTGGCTTACTATTCAAGACAGATGATTTTCCTCGTTTTATCGAAGGAATCGACTAGAAAATACGACTTCGGATTGTCATTGCTACAGATGTTCAATGAGGGCAGGGATAGAAATTTTGCCGTTATAATTGTAAGGCTCCTATTGGGGAAAACGAAATTTCAAATAAGTAGAAAAAACGAAGAGGGAATCAATTTACAACTTAATTATGTAAGGTTGAAGGACGGACTACCTTGCTCAAGAATCGTTTACGCCTATACGTGTTGGGCTAAGTTAAAACTCGGCGACAGTGGAAATATTCAGCTACAGTTCTATAAGTTAAAAAGATAAACAATCCATTTAAAAGTTCTATCAAAATTATAATACTCGTCTCATACTAAAAAATTTAATTACTAAAATTATGTGTCATGAAAAGTTTTTGGGGCCTACGTCTAGTTCTTGTATTTATGCCAAAAGTAAAGGAAAGGGGTATAAAGACAGATTTACGATATCTGATACACAATTATTTTTGGGCCAATATTTGTTATGTCAGGTTTACAAAAATTACTTAATATTCCCCACGGACCATTATAATTCCTTGGTATTTGTCGATTACAGGGCCCTAATTTTCTTCACCTAGATTACATAATTTGTAGATATATATATTTATTAAATTTATTTTGTTAAATCTGTGTCGTAGGCGAGAAAAATTTTTTTTTTTTTTTTTTTTTTTTTTTTTTTTTTTTTTTTTTTTTTTTTTTTTTTTTTTTTTTTTTTTTTTTTTTTTTTTTTTTTTTTTTTTTTTTTTTTTTTTTTTTTTTTTTTTTTTTTTTTTTTTTTTTTTTTTTTTTTTTTTTTTTTTTTTTTTTTTTTTTTTTTTTTTTTTTTTTTTTTTTTTTTTTTTTTTTTTTTTTTTTTTTTTTTTTTTTTTTTTTTTTTTTTTTTTTTTTTTTTTTTTTTTTTTTTTTTTTTTTTTTTTTTTTTTTTTTTTTTTTTTTTTTTTTTTTTTTTTTTTTTTTTTTTTTTTTTTTTTTTTTTTTTTTTTTTTTTTTTTTTTTTTTTTTTTTTTTTTTTTTTTTTTTTTTTTTTTTTTTTTTTTTTTTTTTTTTTTTTTTTTTTTTTTTTTTTTTTTTTTTTTTTTTTTTTTTTTTTTTTTTTTTTTTTTTTTTTTTTTTTTTTTTTTTTTTTTTTTTTTTTTTTTTTTTTTTTTTTTTTTTTTTTTTTTTTTTTTTTTTTTTTTTTTTTTTTTTTTTTTTTTTTTTTTTTTTTTTTTTTTTTTTTTTTTTTTTTTTTTTTTTTTTTTTTTTTTTTTTTTTTTTTTTTTTTTTTTTTTTTTTTTTTTTTTTTTTTTTTTTTTTTTTTTTTTTTTTTTTTTTTTTTTTTTTTTTTTTTTTTTTTTTTTTTTTTTTTTTTTTTTTTTTTTTTTTTTTTTTTTTTTTTTTTTTTTTTTTTTTTTTTTTTTTTTTTTTTTTTTTTTTTTTTTTTTTTTTTTTTTTTTTTTTTTTTTTTTTTTTTTTTTTTTTTTTTTTTTTTTTTTTTTTTTTTTTTTTTTTTTTTTTTTTTTTTTTTTTTTTTTTTTTTTTTTTTTTTTTTTTTTTTTTTTTTTTTTTTTTTTTTTTTTTTTTTTTTTTTTTTTTTTTTTTTTTTTTTTTTTTTTTTTTTTTTTTTTTTTTTTTTTTTTTTTTTTTTTTTTTTTTTTTTTTTTTTTTTTTTTTTTTTTTTTTTTTTTTTTTTTTTTTTTTTTTTTTTTTTTTTTTTTTTTTTTTTTTTTTTTTTTTTTTTTTTTTTTTTTTTTTTTTTTTTTTTTTTTTTTTTTTTTTTTTTTTTTTTTTTTTTTTTTTTTTTTTTTTTTTTTTTTTTTTTTTTTTTTTTTTTTTTTTTTTTTTTTTTTTTTTTTTTTTTTTTTTTTTTTTTTTTTTTTTTTTTTTTTTTTTTTTTTTTTTTTTTTTTTTTTTTTTTTTTTTTTTTTTTTTTTTTTTTTTTTTTTTTTTTTTTTTTTTTTTTTTTTTTTTTTTTTTTTTTTTTTTTTTTTTTTTTTTTTTCCCCCCCCCCCCCCCCCCCCCCCCCCCCCCCCCCCCCCCCCCCCCCCCCCCCCCCCCCCCCCCCCCCCCCCCCCCCCCCCCCCCCCCCCCCCCCCCCCCCCCCCCCCCCCCCCCCCCCCCCCCCCCCCCCCCCCCCCCCCCCCCCCCCCCCCCCCCCCCCCCCCCCCCCCCCCCCCCCCCCCCCCCCCCCCCCCCCCCCCCCCCCCCCCCCCCCCCCCCCCCCCCCCCCCCCCCCCCCCCCCCCCCCCCCCCCCCCCCCCCCCCCCCCCCCCCCCCCCCCCCCCCCCCCCCCCCCCCCCCCCCCCCCCCCCCCCCCCCCCCCCCCCCCCCCCCCCCCCCCCCCCCCCCCCCCCCCCCCCCCCCCCCCCCCCCCCCCCCCCCCCCCCCCCCCCCCCCCCCCCCCCCCCCCCCCCCCCCCCCCCCCCCCCCCCCCCCCCCCCCCCCCCCCCCCCCCCCCCCCCCCCCCCCCCCCCCCCCCCCCCCCCCCCCCCCCCCCCCCCCCCCCCCCCCCCCCCCCCCCCCCCCCCCCCCCCCCCCCCCCCCCCCCCCCCCCCCCCCCCCCCCCCCCCCCCCCCCCCCCCTTTTTTCCCAAATGGTTAGGATTAATTCATCCCGCCTTAAGATCTAGGCAGAGGTCCAAACCACCCATGTAGATTTCCTGTAGTGGACGGCCGAAATGTCTGCATGCATCTCACCAATTAGTAAGTTTATCAATAATTTTCTAAGTTTGTCTAAAGTGTCCTCATATAGTTTATACCCCAGGGAAACCCCACAGTTCAAAAAAAAAAATTTTCGCCCTTATTTAAAAAGTAAACCTTAGAGCCATTTTTTGTTAAATAAATTTAACTTAACATCACAACTTATTTGTATAAAAAACAAAGTTCTTGCCAAAGTTTTCTCTATAACTTTTTGTATAAGTTTTTTACAAATCATGGTTTTGACAAGCAGAGTGGCTAGTCAATAACGTTTGGATTGTAGTTATTTTTTTCCCAGAATAAAATATTTAACTATAAATGAGACACCCAAGCGTATAAAAATTTTGTAGTAAATATTCAGTACGATTTATTAAAAATTTGGTTAAAACTATTAATATTCTGGTTTTTTAAAATAAAAATCACAGTTCTAAATAAAAACAATGGATTTATTTTAAACTGGAAAATTTAAATAAGTTCAACGTTTCAGAATTTTTATCACTCTTTTTCCAAAAAGAATTGAAAAAACCGTTTAGTAAATATAAAATAAAACAAGAAAAAAAACACTCACAATTAAAAAAATAAAAATTTAAACTTATTTTTTCATAGTTAAACCCTTTAAAACTTTCGGGTCTTGCAAATCAGATTACAACTTTTCAAATTTTTTTTTTTAAAGTTCAATTTTTTTAAAATTAATAATTCACAAAAAACATTTCCCCAATTAAATTTATAAATTATATTTTTCCCAAAAAATCTCAATTATTAAAGTTATTAATAATGTTTTTTTTTAATTACCTTTCTTGCAAGTATAAAACCAAATGCAATTTGTATGATTCTATTGAGTGTTTTGTTGATCGAAAATCATTATTCAGATTCCCCTTGTATTTTTTCTATGAATTTAATTTTTTCCTATAAAAGACAAAAAATTAATTTAATATCAGATTTGGTAGAATTTTTTCAATAAAGTACAACAAATTTGGTGCTTCCCTCAAATCTCTCGGGGAAAAAAAAATTAAAAAAACCGGCGCACTGTAAAAACCTTAATCACGAAAAAAACCCAAAAAGAAGGGCGAAAATTATGATTTGGGCGTTTTTAAAAACCCCTCCCCCAAGCAACTTTGCAGGAATCCAGGGTGTTCTTCAATGGTCCGCTGTTAAAAAAAAGGGAAACAATAGTCGTAACAAGACAATTCTAATAATTCAAGGAGTAAACCCTCCCTTTCTAAAAATTTTAAAATTACCAGTACTAACTTCCCAAAGGGATTACTGTTCGTTTTTACCCGACTTTTCACAATCAAATTTTAAAAATTAACCCCAATATTTTTTCCCCAAAATTTTCATTTCAGTTTTAATAAAAAAATATAAACCAATTTAGTTTAAAAAAACGTTTGCAACTTTTCTATTGTTTCTTAAAAAAGGGCCCCCTTATAATTAAATATTATAGTTAATGTCTATTTCATAAAAAAGTCAGTAATAATTTAAATTGAGATATTTTTGATTACAAATTAAATTAAAAAAATTCCATTATTGGGTTTTAGAAAAAAAAAACTTTAACTCCCTATAAAAAAGTTATATATTTCGAATATAGATTTAGAAAATATAGCCAAGTGAGGGAAGGGTGTTACGTGGGTCTATACAAAAAACCCAAATTTTTAAGTCACTCTTGCACACTAATTTTTATCCTGTTTAAAAATTTATTGATAGTCAATTTTGTATACGTAAAAGAATTGGAAGAACATGGAGGTTTTTGGGGGGTAGACACAAGCAGGATCAAAGGGAAGGAGCAGGTTATTGTCGATTTGGCACGTAGCATACGAATTTGACCAAACATGTCGAGTCCCGAATGCGCTTCATACCCCGACAATCCCATCCCTTTTGTATCTGATATTGCTATTAGGAGACAAAATCCTAGTACAAAGTTTTTCCTGACCTTCCTACTTTCAGTAAAAAGTAAATAAAAGTAAAAAAATCATTAGTAAACATACAGTGTTATTTGTTATCTCAAATACTGTGTTTTTATTGTGTTAGTTACATGAAAATCTTTGGTTTGCCATCAATTCATCAATTTCTTTTCAGTGTTACAGGCTAATAGTAACATAAAAAATTTTATATTTTAGTTCTTGGTTCTTCAGTTGAGTGTTAATTCAGTGGTCATATAATGTTACACGTTTATAAACTGAACGGTTCAATCATGAATACACGTACCTTGGAACTGTGGGGACTTGTTAGACAATTAGATGCTACGAACTTACTTTAACATCTCAGCTTCGGTTTACATAGAAAAACCCCTCCCAGTAATTGTTTGTGTGGGTGTTATTACCTAAAAATTAACGTCAGGTTGACAATTTCCCATGTTAAGTAAAATCTCATAATTTGTGCACAAAGGAAAATCCGTCGTAGGGGACAACATTCACTCCGGGGGTTACATTTTAAAACCCACCCCCAGTAATTGTTTGTGTGGGTGTTTTTTTACCTGAACATTCCCCGTCAGGTCCTGAAAAACGCCCCAGTGTTAAGTAACTCATAAATAACTTGTGAAAAAGGAAAAATCCGTCTGTAGTGGGACAACATTGCTTCGGGGTTAACTGAAAACCCGCCATGATAATTTTTGTTCAAAGCGTTGAAAATTGGACTGAGCTTGAATTTAAATTTAGATGATGTTTCGCATAGAACTCTGATTACTTAATAAAAGAAAAATATTTTGGTTTTTGGGTTTGTTTAGACCTAGCCCTTTTAAAAAACTATATACATAAAACGTATGTTATAAATAATAATAGTTTTTAGCGATCCTATAATATATTGCCAGAGTTATACTGTATAAAATGTAGTTATTACACAATATTCCCCCTATAATGATAATTATATAACAAAAAAATTTAAATACCCTTCAAAAAATATTACGATTATTTTCAGTGGGCTAATAAAATTAATGTGCGTTAAAACTTAAACCCCAAACATGCATAAAAAAGGAGTTTATAGTACGTTTCATCTGTGTTTCCCTTTGGGCCCCTTCATATTCATTTTAGAAGTTTTACTTCCTGTCCCTGCCCATGGCCCGAATTACACACTAATTGAAAGGTTTTTTAACCTTACTGACGATAAGCGGATAAAATAAAATATGATAATGAAAATTTAAAAAACTATGGGGTTATTTATAGCTTTTTTTGGTGAGTACAAGGGAATACTAAAATTCTATCTATTAAATTGATACGAACTGGTGTTTTTTCAAATAAAGTATATTCCCTTTAAAAACCCCGCAGCCTTATCGTTTTTTTATTAGCTATTGAAAATTTTTTTTTATAATTCATAAAAACTAAAGTATATAACGAGTTGTGGACAGAATAAAAGGGGGGGGGGGGGGGGGGGGGGGGGGGGGGGGGGGGGGGGGGGGGGGGGGGGGGGGGGGGGGGGGGGGGGGGGGGGGGGGGGGGGGGGGGGGGGGGGGGGGGGGGGGGGGGGGGGGGGGGGGGGGGGGGGGGGGGGGGGGGGGGGGGGGGGGGGGGGGGGGGGGGGGGGGGGGGGGGGGGGGGGGGGGGGGGGGGGGGGGGGGGGGGGGGGGGGGGGGGGGGGGGGGGGGGGGGGGGGGGGGGGGGGGGGGGGGGGGGGGGGGGGGGGGGGGGGGGGGGGGGGGGGGGGGGGGGGGGGGGGGGGGGGGGGGGGGGGGGGGGGGGGGGGGGGGGGGGGGGGGGGGGGGGGGGGGGGGGGGGGGGGGGGGGGGGGGGGGGGGGGGGGGGGGGGGGGGGGGGGGGGGGGGGGGGGGGGGGGGGGGGGGGGGGGGGGGGGGGGGGGGGGGGGGGGGGGGGGGGGGGGGGGGGGGGGGGGGGGGGGGGGGGGGGGGGGGGGGGGGGGGGGGGGGGGGGGGGGGGGGGGGGGGGGGGGGGGGGGGGGGGGGGGGGGGGGGGGGGGGGGGGGGGGGGGGGGGGGGGGGGGGGGGGGGGGGGGGGGGGGGGGGGGGGGGGGGGGGGGGGGGGGGGGGGGGGGGGGGGGGGGGGGGGGGGGGGGGGGGGGGGGGGGGGGGGGGGGGGGGGGGGGGGGGGGGGGGGGGGGGGGGGGGGGGGGGGGGGGGGGGGGGGGGGGGGGGGGGGGGGGGGGGGGGGGGGGGGGGGGGGGGGGGGGGGGGGGGGGGGGGGGGGGGGGGGGGGGGGGGGGGGGGGGGGGGGGGGGGGGGGGGGGGGGGGGGGGGGGGGGGGGGGGGGGGGGGGGGGGGGGGGGGGGGGGGGGGGGGGGGGGGGGGGGGGGGGGGGGGGGGGGGGGGGGGGGGGGGGGGGGGGGGGGGGGGGGGGGGGGGGGGGGGGGGGGGGGGGGGGGGGGGGGGGGGGGGGGGGGGGGGGGGGGGGGGGGGGGGGGGGGGGGGGGGGGGGGGGGGGGGGGGGGGGGGGGGGGGGGGGGGGGGGGGGGGGGGGGGGGGGGGGGGGGGGGGGGGGGGGGGGGGGGGGGGGGGGGGGGGGGGGGGGGGGGGGGGGGGGGGGGGGGGGGGGGGGGGGGGGGGGGGGGGGGGGGGGGGGGGGGGGGGGGGGGGGGGGGGGGGGGGGGGGGGGGGGGGGGGGGGGGGGGGGGGGGGGGGGGGGGGGGGGGGGGGGGGGGGGGGGGGGGGGGGGGGGGGGGGGGGGGGGGGGGGGGGGGGGGGGGGGGGGGGGGGGGGGGGGGGGGGGGGGGGGGGGGGGGGGGGGGGGGGGGGGGGGGGGGGGGGGGGGGGGGGGGGGGGGGGGTTTTTTTTTTTTTTTTTTTTTTTTTTTTTTTTTTTTTTTTTTTTTTTTTTTTTTTTTTTTTTTTTTTTTTTTTTTTTTTTTTTTTTTTTTTTTTTTTTTTTTTTTTTTTTTTTTTTTTTTTTTTTTTTTTTTTTTTTTTTTTTTTTTTTTTTTTTTTTTTTTTTTTTTTTTTTTTTTTTTTTTTTTTTTTTTTTTTTTTTTTTTTTTTTTTTTTTTTTTTTTTTTTTTTTTTTTTTTTTTTTTTTTTTTTTTTTTTTTTTTTTTTTTTTTTTTTTTTTTTTTTTTTTTTTTTTTTTTTTTTTTTTTTTTTTTTTTTTTTTTTTTTTTTTTTTTTTTTTTTTTTTTTTTTTTTTTTTTTTTTTTTTTTTTTTTTTTTTTTTTTTTTTTTTTTTTTTTTTTTTTTTTTTTTTTTTTTTTTTTTTTTTTTTTTTTTTTTTTTTTTTTTTTTTTTTTTTTTTTTTTTTTTTTTTTTTTTTTTTTTTTTTTTTTTTTTTTTTTTTTTTTTTTTTTTTTTTTTTTTTTTTTTTTTTTTTTTTTTTTTTTTTTTTTTTTTTTTTTTTTTTTTTTTTTTTTTTTTTTTTTTTTTTTTTTTTTTTTTTTTTTTTTTTTTTTTTTTTTTTTTTTTTTTTTTTTTTTTTTTTTTTTTTTTTTTTTTTTTTTTTTTTTTTTTTTTTTTTTTTTTTTTTTTTTTTTTTTTTTTTTTTTTTTTTTTTTTTTTTTTTTTTTTTTTTTTTTTTTTTTTTTTTTTTTTTTTTTTTTTTTTTTTTTTTTTTTTTTTTTTTTTTTTTTTTTTTTTTTTTTTTTTTTTTTTTTTTTTTTTTTTTTTTTTTTTTTTTTTTTTTTTTTTTTTTTTTTTTTTTTTTTTTTTTTTTTTTTTTTTTTTTTTTTTTTTTTTTTTTTTTTTTTTTTTTTTTTTTTTTTTTTTTTTTTTTTTTTTTTTTTTTTTTTTTTTTTTTTTTTTTTTTTTTTTTTTTTTTTTTTTTTTTTTTTTTTTTTTTTTTTTTTTTTTTTTTTTTTTTTTTTTTTTTTTTTTTTTTTTTTTTTTTTTTTTTTTTTTTTTTTTTTTTTTTTTTTTTTTTTTTTTTTTTTTTTTTTTTTTTTTTTTTTTTTTTTTTTTTTTTTTTTTTTTTTTTTTTTTTTTTTTTTTTTTTTTTTTTTTTTTTTTTTTTTTTTTTTTTTTTTTTTTTTTTTTTTTTTTTTTTTTTTTTTTTTTTTTTTTTTTTTTTTTTTTTTTTTTTTTTTTTTTTTTTTTTTTTTTTTTTTTTTTTTTTTTTTTTTTTTTTTTTTTTTTTTTTTTTTTTTTTTTTTTTTTTTTTTTTTTTTTTTTTTTTTTTTTTTTTTTTTTTTTTTTTTTTTTTTTTTTTTTTTTTTTTTTTTTTTTTTTTTTTTTTTTTTTTTTTTTTTTTTTTTTTTTTTTTTTTTTTTTTTTTTTTTTTTTTTTTTTTTTTTTTTTTTTTTTTTTTTTTTTTTTTTTTTTTTTTTTTTTTTTTTTTTTTTTTTTTTTTTTTTTTTTTTTTTTTTTTTTTTTTTTTTTTTTTTTTTTTTTTTTTTTTTTTTTTTTTTTTTTTTTTTTTTTTTTTTTTTTTTTTTTTTTTTTTTTTTTTTTTTTTTTTTTTTTTTTTTTTTTTTTTTTTTTTTTTTTTTTTTTTTTTTTTTTTTTTTTTTTTTTTTTTTTTTTTTTTTTTTTTTTTTTTTTTTTTTTTTTTTTTTTTTTTTTTTTTTTTTTTTTTTTTTTTTTTTTTTTTTTTTTTTTTTTTTTTTTTTTTTTTTTTTTTTTTTTTTTTTTTTTTTTTTTTTTTTTTTTTTTTTTTTTTTTTTTTTTTTTTTTTTTTTTTTTTTTTTTTTTTTTTTTTTTTTTTTTTTTTTTTTTTTTTTTTTTTTTTTTTTTTTTTTTTTTTTTTTTTTTTTTTTTTTTTTTTTTTTTTTTTTTTTTTTTTTTTTTTTTTTTTTTTTTTTTTTTTTTTTTTTTTTTTTTTTTTTTTTTTTTTTTTTTTTTTTTTTTTTTTTTTTTTTTTTTTTTTTTTTTTTTTTTTTTTTTTTTTTTTTTTTTTTTTTTTTTTTTTTTTTTTTTTTTTTTTTTTTTTTTTTTTTTTTTTTTTTTTTTTTTTTTTTTTTTTTTTTTTTTTTTTTTTTTTTTTTTTTTTTTTTTTTTTTTTTTTTTTTTTTTTTTTTTTTTTTTTTTTTTTTTTTTTTTTTTTTTTTTTTTTTTTTTTTTTTTTTTTTTTTTTTTTTTTTTTTTTTTTTTTTTTTTTTTTTTTTTTTTTTTTTTTTTTTTTTTTTTTTTTTTTTTTTTTTTTTTTTTTTTTTTTTTTTTTTTTTTTTTTTTTTTTTTTTTTTTTTTTTTTTTTTTTTTTTTTTTTTTTTTTTTTTTTTTTTTTTTTTTTTTTTTTTTTTTTTTTTTTTTTTTTTTTTTTTTTTTTTTTTTTTTTTTTTTTTTTTTTTTTTTTTTTTTTTTTTTTTTTTTTTTTTTTTTTTTTTTTTTTTTTTTTTTTTTTTTTTTTTTTTTTTTTTTTTTTTTTTTTTTTTTTTTTTTTTTTTTTTTTTTTTTTTTTTTTTTTTTTTTTTTTTTTTTTTTTTTTTTTTTTTTTTTTTTTTTTTTTTTTTTTTTTTTTTTTTTTTTTTTTTTTTTTTTTTTTTTTTTTTTTTTTTTTTTTTTTTTTTTTTTTTTTTTTTTTTTTTTTTTTTTTTTTTTTTTTTTTTTTTTTTTTTTTTTCCCACAAAAGTCTGTTCAAGTAGTCGTTAATAAAAATAATGAAACACAAGTTGCCGATAAAATATGAACCTTCGAGGGACGCCTTGAATTTATGGTTACAGGGGACACTAAGACAGCTCTCAATTTTTACCTGCTGGTTTTCTGCCTGTTAAATATGGTCGTAAATGAATTTTTAAAGCTATTCCTCCTGATTCCTATTGATTCTAGCTTCTACTTAATAAAAAAATTTTATATGGTTTAACTAACGTCGAAAGCTTTACGAAAATCAATGAATAGTCCCTGTAACTTTATTACTTTCGTTTAATATTTAAATATATCTTATTCGTTGAAGTTTATTAGCGCGTTCTTCGGTAGATTTTTCCCTTTTCTGAACCCGTATTGGGTTAATATTAATAAAATTGTTTCTATTAAGGTGATTATTTAACTAAACGTATATTGACTATTTTTTTTTAAATATTTTAGAGAAAACTTGAAAGTAAGGCTGGATCGGATCTAAGAGTTGCTTAACTGTGTGGAGATTCCTTTTTTTAACAGCGGCACAACACGATAACTCTTTTTCAGTTTTATTTTGGAAAAATTCCGGTAGTCAATGATGATGCTGCAATTTATAAGATAAGTTAATACTGGGTGTACAATAAATTATTTTAATTTCTTTTATAACGTTTTAGGTAACAGAAAGCGTTAAAGCCGTCCGAATCCAGTTGATCGATTTATTACCTTCTAACCTTTTTTTTCCAAATTGATAATAAAGTTTTAATGCTGACAAAAACGAAGTTTTAAATTTTGCAATGTGTCCCTCGATACAAGTGAAACTAAATTAAATGAAATTGTTTATTGCGATAAGTCCACTAGAGAGTTGGTAGAACGACAATGTAATCCGACAATCGGAAGAGATTGGTAATTCCATGATTTAGTTACCAATTAGGTAAAGATAATCATCGCCCTCAGCATTATTCAGAGCTAATAACCCTCACCCGACACGACCCCCCGACCGCACAACACACCTCAATCTGCAATCCAAACCCTCTACATAGTCCCGACACACCCGAACCACAACTCATAATGAAACAGACCACCTCGCCAGTACCCCCACACCACAACATCCTCACCCTTACACCAACAACATTCGAAACAACCCCACCAAACGAAACGCAAACCGCACCTTTTCACAGCGCCCTACGACAACCAACTACCGCGACACAAAACCCGTCCCCCACCCCGCTCCCCAACTTAACACGTGGTACATCAAACCCTCTGCCGACTTACCCCATAAACGGCAACTGTCCATGAATAATATTTTAAGTTTAAAAATACTCTGTTTACTGGAAACAGATATTAATCAGTGTTTTACGCAATATATATTGTATCAACAAAATAAAGTGATTAGCTTGATTATTATTTTAATAAGATTTTACTCCCACTGTGGAATGACGTAGTAAAATAATGTAATGTACATCATACGCTCTGAACTAGCCATTAAAGTATTCTCCAGAGGTTTAACCATCCGGTCGCCTATGTAATATAACATGTCTGGTAACAGCCCAGCGGCTACTAGTAGCAAGTGGTCCTGGAAAATCTAATTACTGCTCGTGATACTTCTGGAAGTACTGTCTGCTGCTTGTTATTTTAGGTTAATCGCAATAGTGATACAAGAAATTAATCGGCTCTGCGTGAAGAGAAGGGTTGCTTTTTTATAAAAAAAAAACTGTTTTTATAAACTGAGCACATTTTTCCACTGTAATAAGTTTGTAAAAAAATATATTTTATAAAACCTTATTGTATCAATAAATAGAGTACAGCTTGATAATATACACGGAACATGACAAGTGACGAGTTGGAATACAGCTGCAAATCAATAATCGCTCACAGTTGCTAACGCGTTTTGGGAAATACAAACAACATGACTCCTACAAAGAATTTAGGGTGGAGTTCGTGTAAATATCATGTGACTCTCTTTATTCTGAATTGTAGTGCTACCTATTTTATTCTTTTAGGTTATTTTTAATCCCTGAGTTCAGCAAATATTCGTACAAATTGTGAATTTATCGTGAATTACTTTTGCCACGCCCTTCAATCAGCAACTTTCTCGCCATGAGATAATAGTGACATCATAGCCACCTAATTTTACAGTAAGTAAAAGTAAACAGTAGTAATGCAAAATATCCAACAGACAAAATTTATTGGTGACTGAAGGAATATTCCCCTGACCCGTAGTCTCCCCTAAACCGTAACCTAATAGACTTAACTTTAGTTTTAGAGTGTCAGTTGGAGACCCTGAATTTAGAGAGTGAAACACCAAATTGTTTAAATAGCATAGCATTGTTACATGAACGAAGTGACGAATCGTACGGGAAGGCTGTGCCTTTGACAAAAATAATACTCTTTTTCCACAAAATTTAATTATCAAGTGTATAAACTGTTTTAATATTGGAAATCATCCTATATTATGATTATTTTTACTTTGTAAGTTTTAAGTCATAGTTTAAAGTTAACAGTTCTTCAAGGTTCAAGAGTTTGACAAGTAATATAGTTATATACGTGAATGAAGTTTTTTAACCATTTTTGTGGAAATTACATCGATTTTTTATTTAGTTTGTATTTCAATATTTTAGAACATACATCCAAAAACTATTCCAATACAATTTTGTACAAAAATACATGCTATTATAGTTTTATTGGAAAAGAAATTATATATTTAAAACAATTCCTAAGGCTAAGTAACTTTTACTTACGGACTGGTAAACTGTATATTTTAAAAAGATTAAGACATAGTGGCCGGTGGAGATACAATATCAAGCTTTGTTGACTGCGATGAACTCACTCACGGTCTCACTGCTGCATGGTATAATTTATACCTGGGCAGGCTTCTCTCTTATAACTGACCACGCCTCATCACTTCCAGCAATCTGGGATAGCTTTTGTTGGCAAAAATGTAAATAGAGGTAAGTTGATGATTCAAAAAAAGGCAATACAAATAATTGTGTGCGGGAAGCAAAATACTGTAGGTGTAGCTGCCTTTGAAGCTAGGCCGCATATGTAACTCGTATGATAACGGCATTTGTTGTTCTTAGCCTTTACATATAGTTGGCACGGTAGAATCACATTTTCTACATATTAATATATTTGTAATGTGTAAGTTTGAGAGGCATTACATAAAAAAGTTCAAGAATTAATGAAACAATTTGGTCTTTCCAAAAAAAATAATATGAATTTCGTATAAGCATAAAGTGTATCAGGATTATTATACAATATAGCATTGTGGCCCGTCCCGATTAATGTTATTACTCCGAGTTGTTGGCCGTGACACTGCTGAATGTCCTATTGTTAACACACATTTGTTGTGGTCATGAAAACTAAGTTTGACAGAGACAGAAGGTGCTCTTTTCATGTGGTGAAATATTTGACTTCAATTAACCTAACTCGAAACCAATGCTGCATACAAGTCAAATCGATTTCTATATCTGACGAAACACACACCGTACATTCCGTTACCGCTCTGAAACATCAGATACTTGCGAATGGCCGCCCAGGTTTGCTAAGTCGGAATAGCGGAACTTGCCACAGCGGAGCTGTTTTCTGCGCATGCCAAGAGCAGTGGTGTGCCTCCCACGGTAACACGGAAAACAAAACTCCCCATTACTTACAATTTAATTTGAAGTATTAAAGCCGTTTAGTTTATTCCTTGGAATTGTTTTTTTAAGTAACGGCCATTAAAAATACTGCCCCATTATCATTTCCGGGCGGCATTGTATTTTATGCTTGACTCAACACAACCTAAAAACCACCCGCAAACAAGGAAATGGTAACTATAAAACCAACATGATATAAGGCTAAAAGTTTGTAAACTTTAATCCAACTATTCCGGTCTTTTACAAGTTTAGCTTGACAAACTGGCTTAACTTTTATCTACGCTTTCTGACGTCTGGTTTTAAGTAAGCAAAGCTAAACTAATATTATCTGAATTCGTCTAACATAGTGAAACCACGTGTAGATAAAAACATCTAACAAGAATATCCATTAAACGTAGATTATTTAAAATAAGTGTACTTTACGTATGACAACTTTCAAGCATTCCAAAGCAAAACAAACCACATCAGATCCTGTGCAGTAAAGAGTTCAGTTCCAGTGCGCTTTCACTATGATGTGTCTTACAAGTGATTTTGCATCTGAGATCGTATTTACCCAGATAAATATCAAAGAAAAGTCTAGAAACATTTATACTCATCTAATTAGCAGGAATACATAATTTGCCTCTCATTAAATGTAATTTAAAAAGTATTATATTGAGATTATAATACTTTTTGGGATAATGTTTCAGAAGATAAATCAGTAGAATTAATAAATTTAAAAGAAGGAATGTCAGAGATCCACACATTCGACTCCTGATCAGAAGAAGATCCAGACTGCGTAAAGACCCGTTTGTGCGTCAAATGAGTCTGCAAACCACTAGTTTGTTTAGCGATTTTAATTTTACTTACGATGTTATGTATTTATTTTATTCTTGTGGTATAATATACTGAGTACCGTAGTGACATTTAAGGAGTGAAAAATAAATTAATAAAGTTAGGTGTTAACAATATATCGATTCCAAAATAATTCTCTTAAATAAAAAATTGAAACAAATGTGTAACATCGAACCATTTGTGTGTAATAATCTTATTATTTCGAATGTGGAATAAAACTTCTTTAGGCGCGTTTTGAGCGTTTTGGTTTTAGAGGGTAAAATCCTCGGTTTCGCGTCTCACCGACATGCTAAAGTGGTTTCACCATGGAAACGTTTAATAATCTTTGGAAAATTTGTTTATTCTCTATTTTAGAGTCACTTTGTGCTATTTTATGATATATTAAATACGCCTAATAACTTAAATGCTTAACGCAATGTAATATGCTAATGATAATAGTATATCTTATAGCTATGGAGAGCCCAGACTAGCGCAACAGCGCAGATAGGCCTGTGTATCACGTATAACACTAATACATCGACTATATTTCTGTACTGTAATTATGTGCCGCGTTGGAAGACAGGCTTTTTGGATCTAAGTAATAATCTTTGTGAAGTCACGTCAAAAAATACGTTATAGTAAGCAGTACATTCTGCTATTTTATTGTAAATGTCCGACGTAGACGCCGCGTTATTACCATTAAGTTATTAGAGTGTAGAATAGACTATAAGATAAAGATCTTAAAAATTGACACCACCTGTGAGGAAGTTCCAACTTGTTGTGTACTGGAACTTGATTTGTTTTATTTTAAGTGAATATTTTAATTTTGACTATTATTGTAATTCAATTTAATTTGAATGGATTACTATTTAATTTAATTGAATTTAACATTCATTTGACCTTCAGTATAAAAGTCTGAGTAATGAAACTAATATTTAATATTTTTATACAAATAATATGAAATAATGAAAAAAAACAATCGAGAAATAATACTTAGTTTATAAAACAATGATATTAAGCGGAGACTAATTAATATTAACTTCGTCAGATGAGACAAAAAATGGTATCATTAATTGAAAAATTTTTGAAATCGAAACATTACAGGATTTTGACTATGTCTATTATGATCGAAAAGTCAGTACTAACAAGAGTTATACTAAAAACGAACTATCAGATGCTGTTTTTAATAAGCGATATTTTAGATAAAATTTCAATCAAACCATTTTTAGTTCTTATATTCAGTTATCCAATAAACAGCTATTGTATCTTTTTATAGAATACAATAAAATGATTGGAACGAAACAGAATAATCCTAAGTATGTGAGTTCGAAATTAATGATGACAATGATGTACATAATGAAAATAATGTTCAATAATCATGTTTCAATTGAAATTTTGTAGTAAATTATAATAATACATATGTATACGAATTTAAGATAATTGTATATTAATTTATTTTTTCAAACCACTTTGTCAATTTTATATTTTGTTCATGATTATGAGTTTAAACCACCATCATATGTAACTAATAAATAAAACATTAAAAAATTTCATATAATTTTTTTTCCAACCACTTTGTATTTATATCTTTTGTTCATGATTTTGTTTAAACCCATCATATGTTTTTTTGCAATATAAGTTTTTAATTACTCTCAACTTAATAGTCTCCGTTTTTCACTTCTATCGCAGTCCCCAACGAGACTGCTAGTTTTTTTTATAACAGGATTTTCTACGAACAATAAACAATTAAGGTTTTTTTCGGTGTCCACACACAAACATTCACCTATGCTAATTTTAAACCACCCCAATATAATATTAGGAGGATATTCAGAACTCTATTTCTATTCCCTGGGATCAAGAAGTAATAAAATGATGTAGTTTAAATTAAATTTTAGAAATATTTGCCACAATGGGAGTTTACATAAATATTTAACTTGAGGGCAACACAATATCGCTCCCAAGATAGTATAGAATTATTGTGTGTTTAAAGGTAGTTCCTGTTAAATTTAAAAATATAATAATGGAAAAATAAACGTTTAAAATTGTGGTTTTACTAAACATAATACGCCTAGTAAGAGCCCCCATAACGAGATCAATTCCTCATTTTTTTTTCGATCGCTCGGTGAAGAAAAAATATATAACTTAATAAAAACGTTTCATATAGTGTTATAAAATTACTACTTAAAACCTATTTTCACTTTGTAAATTGTCTTGGCATAAAGATTTTGTCTCTAATACTCAGAACCCCAACAAGTTTTACGAGTAGAATTTAGAAAGTTTCAGTTTACATTTAAAACCACAAAAAAACCTCAAAACAACTATACAAAAGAAAACAACTATAAAAACTCTTTTTATAGTTGTTGGCAACAAAAGACGGAAGTTATTGCTAACAAAATATGTAAACTTTTATTCTTATATAACCACAACAAATAAATGGCAGCTAAAATGTTAATACAATTTGGTTATTGGTAGACGTAATGGTTAGTTTTTAGTTAGCTTTGTGACAACATGGTATCTAAAACTTTTGACCTGAAAGAAATTCTTTTGTTCAATGCAGTTCTTGATCTGCTTTCCAGTTAAAGTCCTATTCTTGGATGTAATCACGTTTTAAATTCCTGCATTGAAGTTTGTTTCCCAACCACGTCCATATATAAACTGGCTTCAGTTGAGCCCAATTCTAAATTTATTCATGTTTTGGATTTATTTAAATTTAACGTGCTCCACTACCATAGTAAACTGCTCCGACGAAAGTATCAATTCTAGAATTGTAATCATGTGTTTGCGTTATAGCGTTTAATGTTTTCTGGTGTGGTTCCCAATTAGGAGATCTACGAGGAAAAACATGCCATTTAGTTTATGATAGTAAAGACCATACTAAAGGATGTTCATTTATAAAGAGTTCTGTTCTAATGATACAATTTTTGGTTATAACCCTCATCTTGCAAGTTTCCCTGTAATTCAGTAAAATTCAGAATAAAGGAAGAATGGAATGTAATTTTAAGCATAATACTTTTATAACAGATGGTATGAAAACTTCCGCTTCGGTCAACACAGGAACGCCCGAGAAGATTTAATGTGCCCAGGAACCCAGGATACAGTACGTCGTAATTTTTTCCCTTACGAGCAGAGCACAATATCCTTACATCTCGACCTGACAGTTTTTTTTTCAAATCGTCACCACAGTTGTTGAGCCATAGAATATATTCATTTTTAATACCCGCCATTGACAAAGTTGCCACTAACTAAAATGTCTTGACCTTTATAAAAAGTGTAATTCGATGGGAGAAAAGGCGTTATGAACACATTGAATTGCGAAAAATAATAACAGAACATTTGTCATTCTAGCCTAACGTATACAAAAAATAGATATACTATACTCGAGAGTTTCTGCCGAGACTGAAACTGTATTCTCTTCGTCCAGAGCAGCTGCAAGAAACCGGTAAAACGATCTGGTGTGGTGTGTGTGTGGTGTGTGTGTGGTGTGTGTGTGTGTGTGTGGTGTGTGTGTGTGGCGTTGTGTATGTGTTCGTGCTGTGTGGAGCGCAAGCGCGCGTGAAGCTTGCAGTGGTTCTCTGTTAATGTGGTGACTGGACCAGGATTTTACGAGTGTATTGAAGCATGACTAATAATATGAGGTTTTGAGACACAACTTTGATGTAATAAAACAGAAAATTCAATGAAAAATACTCTGTTTCAAAGTAAAACTTAAACGTTAAGAACTTAAATAAATGTTAAATATGTACAATCGAAAATAGTGTTGTCCAAAAGAACCAGTATTTCATTTCTCACTATAAGTTTATTTGTTAACGTTTTCATTACAATTCATGAGAGATAGAAATTAATCTAATTATTTTCATCTCCTCGCCGAATCTCAACCCAATCCGTCCTTACTCAGATCTCAGTTTATAATAGATGGCCCTTTCAACCACTTTTACAGTCTACATAAAATCTAGACGGGTGTGACGACACGAACTAAACTCATTTGTTTGTAACATATATTTCATTAACGTTCTGCCTCATCATTGGCGTGTTCAACCGCTCAAAGAAGCACTTCATAAACTTTTAATAAACCAGTTTTACCAAATCAGTTCATTGGCTCACCTCTCGATATCTTAGACCAGACAAGAATCCAAGTTCCATACGACAATATTTGCAAACATTCCCAAAATGTGTTCTCCTCTTATGACATAAGACATTTACTACTGGCCATCAAGTTTGCATCTTAAGAACTAACCTTCCCCGTTCCCACTGCGATGCTCCCTAGATATAACTATTCCAGTTCTCCGTATCCAATCTTAATTGTCGGTATTTTTTTCTGTTTCGAAGGATAAAGGAACTTTTTGTACAGTATTTTACGTTATCACATCTTCTATTAAACAACTGTTTATCTATATGGCATTTCCTTTTGTTGAAAATGTTGGATATCAACGACAGGATATAGAACCGTAAATTCTATTATCCACGTGAGACAGTCAGTGCCAATCGCAGGGGTTTGGCTATTAGCCCTCCATCTGACGGAGTCCCTTGGTTTTCCATGTTATATCCCTGTTTCAAAGGTAATGAAGTTCTCGTAAACGTCGGTCTCTCATCTTTAGTTATTTAATCCTCCTGTATTAACCCTCTAGTCCTTGCTTCCTGTCCCTTCCTGATAAAGTATAAGCGAAATAAGAAGATTTTGGTTTTCTTTTCTATTTACGTTTATTTTATTTGTTTCGTACGCCTTTAATTCTCCCTTTTTTTTTAAACCTTTCTCTTAATTCATTTTTGTAAAAACTGTCTATACATATGATTAGTGAATAGTTCTTATCATATACATGTTAGATAGAACTATGTTACCATTAAGCGTACATAGTCCTACATATTTCTTACATTTTCAAAAGTTCCTTGAAAAGGCTTTGTGCTAACCCAGAACCTTTCCAATTACCCGTCCCCCTGTCAAATGGCGAATTTTTAACAATGGCCATTCCAATATGGCTTTCGTGAGGGGTTGTCTACAGTCAATGCATTTTTAAGTCCTTCTAACTGAGGTATCAAACTCATTGGCTAACAGGAATCACGTGTTTGGCCTATTTTTGGATCTTAACGAAGGCTTTCGAACGTTGTGGATCACTCGGTCTGTTTGCTCGGAAAACTTGAAAACTTGGGTATTAGAAGGAAAGCTTTTGATTGGATTGCTTCTTATCACCTGAACCGTAGACAGCTTGTTGAATTTCCTTTTATTGATGATAACAGGGTGCGTAAGTAAAACAATTTTCTGAGGAGCGAGAAGTACTGCACTGGAGTTCCCTAAGAGCTCCGTTCTTGGTCCTTTATGAATTTTTTACTATTCATAAATGACATCCATCGAAGCGTGAAAGGTTCCAAGTTGTTTTTGTTTTGCTGATGATACCTCATCTTGAGTACATCTCTTCTCTGGTTGCAATCGAGCCGAGCTTGAAATCACAAACCTTTGTCCAGGCCAGTAATTTGGCTGCAGTGGTTGGGTGAAAACTATCTGTTTGTAAATACAACTAAAACCAATTTTCTTGATTTTGGAATTAGAAAGTCTGCTAAAACGTTGATTGAATCTCAAAACATTACTGATTGGAGAGTCAGAAATGTGTACCTTCTTTGAATGATAATTATCTTGGAATTGTATTGGATTATCTGCTAAACATTTTTTAGTCACATTGAAAAAGTCACGAAAAACTAAGCAGCTGCATATTTTTGATGTATAGACTATCCTGTTTTGCTAGTGAGGAAATTCTTTTGCTTACTTACTATGGCTGTTTTTATCCTTACCTTTGCTATGGAGTCTCTATATGGGGATACGAGAGTAAAAAAAACTCAATATGTTTTTCGTCTCCAGAAAAGAGCTATAAGGATTATTTTCAAGTTGAGTCGTTCCCAGTCTTGTAGAGGTTTCTTTCGCAGTAATAATATCCTTACGTTCCCATCCATTTATATCCTTCAGTGTCTTTCTTTTTACAAAAAGTATCCCCACCTTTTTTCAGTCAACGTTAATCCAGCCCATAATTACTCCTTAAGAAAAAGAAACAACCTAATCCTACCCTGCCATAAAACATTTTTTTTTTTTTTAAACAAAGTCTTTACTCCTGCATCTGCCTTTTTAACTCTTTGCCATTCTGCTTGAAAATTGTTGTGGACGATAGGGAATTTCAAAATCGTCTGAAAAAATTTCTTATTTCGAGAGAATATTACAGTGTCCGGGAATACGTTGAGGATAATAAATTGTAGATCACTCCTATTATATTGATTTGGTCTTGTTGTGTTTGATCTGTCAGTAGTCTATACTAAGTTAGGATATTATAATTTGTGGGGGGGGGGGGGGGTGGGGGGGGGGGGGGGTGGGGGGGGGGGGGGGTGGGGGGGGGGGGGGGTGGGGGGGGGGGGGGGTGGGGGGGGGGGGGGGTGGGATTTTAAAAAGGATACAAGGATTTCATTTTAAAAAGCCCAAACTTGGCTCTCTTTCGGGCATACTTTAAAACCCCCGATTTCAAAAAGTCAATCTGAATAGTGTGAGGGTAGAAGGGGGGGAAATTTAAAATTTAATCAAAAACCCAAACACATATAGTATTGTATGTAGTATGAGTCCAGGAAAATGTAAGTAAAAATTATTTAAAAATTTTTTTTTAATTTAATTATGGTTTGGGAAACCCTTTTTGGGGAAAGGGCCCATATTTTTGTTTTATAAAACGAATTAAAAATTTTACTAAAATTTTTGGAAAAAACTAACCCAAATAATACGATAAGTTTATAAAATAATTTTTTTTATATAACTATTTATTTCTTTCCCTTTTTTAAAAGTAATTTAAAAATAAATTTAATTTGTTTGTTCTTACATTTATCAACACTTGCATATGGGGTTTCTAAATACAAAATTTAGTTTTTGGGGGGTATGTCGAAATTCCAGATGCCCTTTTTAAAATTTTGGGATTTAGTTTATTTAAAAGGGGGATATTATATTTTCTTAAATAATATTCGTAATTTCTAATAATTTAATTTCAATAAAAAATTTAAATTAAAATTTTTTGAAAACAACACCAACTTTGAGAAAAAGTAATTTATAATTTTTAGATAACTACTACCCACGTTCACCGTCTTTTTTACATTAAATGTAGAAATTCAAGAGAGAGATAATCTTATAACCCTCTCCTTTTAAAATTACGTACAATAGTTTAAGTAAGAAGATTTTGTACACAAACTGAGAGTTAATACGGTTATTTAAGAATATGTTGGATATATTTAATGAGTAAATTTAACCGACTAAATTTAATTTTCAAATAAAAAATGCCTGTTTGGTTTCTTGAACCACCAAGGCCTGTTTTCCTTATCACTTTGACAATGCGTATAATATTGTGCTCCTGATTAGGCAATGAGAATACCTTTTCGAATAGACTGGTAGCAGCTGGGCAACCAATCTGAGCTCCTTTATAGCTTATGTGTATCTGATGTTGAAAGGATACAAGGATTTCATTTTGAAAGTCCAACTTGGCTCTCTTTCAGCATACGTACACTCCAGATTTCAGCAGTCAATCTGAACTAGTGTGCTACGTAGAAGGTGAAGTAAAATTTAATCAATAACCACACATATAGTATTGTATGTAGTATGAGTCAGGATACTGCTCAGTAAACAATTATTTCAAAATCTATTCTTAATATTAATTATGGAATTGGATCCTATTTGAGTAAGAGCCATATCTTAGTTTTATAAAACGAATTAATAATACTAAAATTTGGAGGACTAAGCAAATAATACGATAAGTTTATAAAATAATTATTTTATATAACTATTTATTTCTTTGCCTATTTAAAAGTAATATAAAAATAAATTTAATTTGTTTGTATCTTACATTTATCAATCACTTGCATATGTGGTCTAAATACATACTTAATTAGTTATTGGGGTATGTCAAGATATTCCAGATGTCATTTCTAAATAAATGGATTTAGTATTAAACAGGATATTATATTTTCATAAATAATATTCGTAATTTCTAATAATATTAATTTCAATAAAGAATAAACTTAAAAAATTGAAAACAAGCACCAACTTTGAGACAGTAAGTATAACTTTGAGGCAGTAAGTATTATATTTTTAAATAGAATAACGCTCGACGAAATAACGCAATTATTACTATCAGGAGCGCCGCAGACAATATTTGAACAAAGCTGGTCGGTCTGCTCTATCTCCGCTCTTCTCTCACAAATACTTCAATGGAATATTTACTCGGTTTATTTTTATAAGATTTTTCTTATAAATATGGTGTGTAAATGAATTAATTGGAATTCACGTAGACGTGAAAGTTAACAACATTATTTTTAACTGTAGCTAAGTATTTAATAGAACCATATGTGGAATTGAATAAATGTATTTGAATTTTATAAAAAAACTATAAATACTTATGTTGTATAATTTGAACTGTTAAAAGCATTGCGACACTATTACGTCATTTCAATATAAATATATCAAGTGACAATATATAAACACAGAAACATTAAATAATACCATGATTTATCTCTTACCATTTCCATTCCATTGCAGTTTAATAAAGATATGATTATAACAACCGTCAACTATAAAGTTTTGATGAAGGTATTAAAAGTATTTAAAAATATGAATAAATAGTTTTTTAAAGATATTTTTTATTAAATTACTTAAAACGTTACTTACGTCAGACACGAAAGTAAAAGTTCAATTGGCATAAGAAAACATACGAAAACAAACATATTTCGCTGAAAATGTTACTACTTTCAGTATTATTGTCTTGATCTCTGACAGTTGGTATTAAGTGCGTCAAGTTAAACAAAATACCATACAAGAAAACTAATATTGTTCTGTATTTGCATCACGTTTTTATCCTCTTATACTCTCCCCTCTAAACTCATGGGCGGTCTACCCATTACTTTCTTGGGGAAAAATACTTGATTTCCCTAAAATCTAGATTTGTGTGCTGTATAATACAAACTGGCTCTCGGCCCCTTTAGGTGGGTCGTTGTAACTAGAACTGCCTCATCTCGACGCTTCGTAACTGTAAAAGTTACCGAAACACGAAAACGACAACGTTACAAAGAATTCTTGCCGTTGGAAAGAAAATGTAGACGGTTTCACTGGAACTGTCACGACAACGCGACCGTTTCAAAAAATCGCAGATTCACGGTAGAGTGCGTTCTTGTGAAATAGAACTTTCGTAACAACACGACCATTGCAACGGATCCTGGTTGGTGGCTGCGTTGGAACTATGGGGTTACAACGGGTCCAAAGAGGACAGTGTTTTCGTATTTTTACCCTCCTAAATTCTATTAACACCGTAGATTTTATTTGTATTTCTAACATTTTTAAACTGTAAAAATGTTCCTATAGTTTTTATTTATGCATAATTTAAATTTTGTCCCTATAAAATGGTTAACTAGTTTACCTATTGTATGCCATTATCAACATAATTTTGATCGTAATAAAAGTTCATTGATATTCTCAGTATACTATATTCTATTTGGTTTTTAATACTGTTAGAAAATTAATGTAAATAAAAGGTATAATAATTTTTTTAATTTTTCTTCTTTTTAAAACCTGTTAGAATTTCCACCACCTTTAAATTCAACATTCAATACGGCATGATGAGATGTAATGAAATGACTATTGGTTTTCGTTGCAAAGGAACTGTTATCGGCTGTCACGAAATCGTTGAAACGACAGGCGCACATTGGCACAACTACATCTGTTTCTAGACTGTGATGTATTTTGAGGCTCAGTGTTCTGTTAAACATTTTCCGGACAATAAAGTTCAGCAATAGTCTTACCCAGTCTTCTTATCTTTGGCAAAAAGGCATGAATTGTTGCCTCAGAGTTTCCACAATGGAATTATATTTAAACTTATAGTCTTCTTTGATAGCTTTGTTATATAGATTATGGCATATTTTTGGCATGAAAACTCAGCAGAATATAGTTTTCTTACAAGCAACCCATCTAAAATTTATGTGTAGATAATTCAAGAAAAGACTGAATAATGTATTAAGTAATAGAAGAACATGTTTGCCATGTTTTATTAGAGTATATTTTTCATACTCTCAACATCGTCATCGCATGCAGATATTCTTATAGTTTTATACTGGGACTATGAATAGTTAGAAGTAATACTGTGATTTGGACAGTTGTATTTAGTAGCAAGTACACGGGAATAGTCGTTAAATTTAGAAATTATGTCACATTACATCTACGCAAGAAATTAACATGTAAAGAGAAACTTATAGACGAAAGGGCAGGAACACGCAATGCATCTGCCGTTGAGTTGCAGTTAAAAGCGAGGTAAAACGTAATTATATAAAAAGTAACTAATATTAGTGAATGAAGTTTACTGATTCATTTTCCTGGTGACAGTATCAAATACTCTTATACTTTTACGAATTACTTCTTAGAATTTGACTGGCTTTAACAAATTCTAAGATTTTTGAGCTTAATTACTTGTGTAATTTATTATTTAAAAAGTGGTGTTTTGAAGTGTTACAACTAATCTCGTAATTGGAAGTACGCTTATTAAGTGGAATAAATTTAAATAAATATATTTTTCAAACTCACTTAGTTTGCTGTAATACTGTGAGATATTTAGTTTTCATTTTCATCGAAACACTTTTACAATTCATATTATTATTATTAATTGCATCATAAATACAATTGCATACGTAGAGTACGTAGGGATACTGTTTTGATTTTCAACAAATGGAGGAAGGTAAGTAATCGATAAGCGTATACAAAATTTTTAATAGAATTCTAGTAAATATTTAAACAAGTATTACTCAACTTAAGTTTACAATTAATCAAGTAAGAAACGCTTGTTTACAAAAATAAAACAAGTCTAAGGTATAACAATTATCAAAAGTTTTCTTTTACCACATGTTCTTCAAAATAAATTCTTGCGTCGATATGACGTTTCAGAGTCACCAGTCCTCAAGAATTAACGCCCCACAATCTGTTTCAACAATAACAAAAATCCTTTTAATCCACTAACTAAAATTATAATCATTACACCAACTGCGCCTATGTAATGTATTCTTTCACAAACGTAAAAAACATCTCCAAGTATGAAATTTTATGGAAATTGTAACCAGATAAGCACATGTGTCTATTAGTAATATTTATTTTAAGTTACGTAAATTTGCTATCGTAGTCAAGAGAATATTAAATTAACAACTGGATTGGACTTACCATCTCGTTATCAATTTGTATAGATATCTAAGGCAACTATATGAACCTTATCCAATGGTTCATAAATTGTAAAACTTCACTTACAAGATCTCCACCTCAGTGACGTGTGGAAGTCGGGGAACAAAACAGTGGTTATTCATATCGTTGGCAGGAAGTACTGGAAATAGGTATTCTGTATTTCCTATCCTATTTATATGCATAACTTGTATTGTAGAGTGTAAAATAAATTATAATATTTGAGTATTATAAAACAGTCGGAAAGTCGCTCCTTAGTTTTTTACGTTACTGATTTAAACATCTGTTTTGGGTATAAATACTTTAGTGATATTCCTTAGATACAATTAACCTAACTGAGGCACGATTCAAAAGGCGATGAACTTTGTTCGTAAATATTGGTTTTGTGTATAATAATAGTTAGTATGCCGAGAACATCAAGTAAATACTATTACTATCGTCTTTTTAAATAAACTGCAGTAGCTCCTACAATGTGTTTAGGGGAATTTTGAGTTTGAGATGTGTTTGAGAAGTTTGAGATGTGAGAAAGGAAGTCTACAGATTTATGTACAGCTTAACTTAAATACTCTTCTAACCAATTAAATGTCTACTTATGTTTTGAAGAACAAGGAATGAAATGTTTTTAATAAATATATAACACTGAAGGGTCATTTTAATTCAACTATTGTCATTTGCATTATTGAAATGTATGAACAATATTTTGCCATGATTTATTATATAAATTATTGATATTTAAGAATATATGAAGTAAGTTTACAATAATCTATTGATAGTAATTAGACAGCTATGACGTAATACAATCGATAATAAAGCTATCTGAATAAATTAATTGTTTATTTAAACTACGTAGTTTGAAAAGCTTATTTGACATTCACTTAAAGGTTGAGGATTCTTTAAAATTCTAAGTGTAATAACTAAATTGAAGTAATTTTTTGCATCATGCAGTCATAGTATGTTTTACACGAATGTTACTTATAAAATTTCTCGTTATTGTCAATACTAGCTTATGGAAGTTTATAAAGAAATAGCTTGATCAAAACTTTTTCTAAACTCTTCGAGTCATATAATATCTAACATCAAGTGGCAGGAAAAAACTTTTAAGCATAAACGAGTAAACCGTTAATACCAGGACCCACTCTCTTTTAATCTTTCTCTACAGGTAAAACTGATATGAAAGTATACACTTAAATAAGTGTTTGTATAATAAGGAACTTATCTAAACTATCAGTTAACCCTAGACGGGTGCACATCTGGCTGGTGTATACCTTTCAGTTGATCCTACGCAGGGTACAGAAATAACCGATGTGTCAATTAATTAATGAACCTTATGGATGTCCAGGAGTGGCACATCACTAACCACAAATATCGATATTGGGTGCAAAGGTAGGTTAACAGGTCTAGTCTACTGGAGGAGATGACCATTGGAGTTGGTGCAGCTTTCTAAATGTCAAAGATTCTAGCTAGCCTAGACATAAGGCTGTGCCACCTCCTGCTTACTGTGAATAGAGAGGCTGGTTCAGAGCTTGTTTCCCATCTTCCAAGGATACATGACTTAGATTAATCCCCAAAATCCTTCCTCATGGAACTTGACAGAAAGCGGTCCATACCCCCACCCTTACCCATCCCGAATATCCTGTCAGCAACGCAAAGGTCGTTTTAGGACTATGTGTAATTATTGTCATAAAAAAATAACTATGAATTGCACAGATTATGATCAAATATTACCTCTCAATGTACTACCTAGGAGTATGCCAAACCTCGTGTCACGTAACAGTCTTCGCTGAGGTTGTGCATACATTTTTAAATCTCTAGCTAATTTTAATCTCGAGATGTGCTGTAGATAAATAGACAGATAATTAGGACATTATTGGTTGATTATATAGAAAATAAATTTTTACAACATCCCAGTGTAATAAATAGAAACTGTTTCAGCCGAATATATATATATATATATATATATATATATATATATATATATATATATATATAAAACCGTAACTTAATTTATGTTTCAATTCCATTTAATTTTTAACAAATTTGCACGTGTTACAAATGAATTTAAAAACACGATGTACAATTACAACTAGTGGGTCCGTATAGTTCAACAAAAATCACCAATCGTACAAATTATATATGTGCGATTTTATTTTTTGGAGTAACAAGATTATTGTACATTGTTAATTTAGTACAGTATTTAATTTAATTAAACTAGTTTAAATTTCGTATTTTAATCCTCAGTTTATTTTGGAGAGAATGATTCTCAAATTCATGACTTGAGTAAATATTGTTTAAAACCGTTGTTACACTGAAATGTAGAAGGAGAAATTATTATTAATTTGAAAAGAAAATTATTAAATTTTGTTAGACTAAGAGCTGGAAATAAACGTGTTTCAATAAAGCCTTTAGTTCTGACTCATTAAGTATAATGCAACTCTATAAATTAAAAGATGTTATAAAACACTATAATAGTTTTATCGCGAGTCTAAATTATGTAACGTACTGTCATAGCCTAGTTTATGGGGTATGACAGTTACGTTTATCTACTGCATGATGTAGTAGCACTTATTAATTCTAGATCCAAACCTAAAACTGTCGTAGTTTTTTTCTTTAATAAAATATTAAACTTGTGGTAACAGGGCCTTTTCTGACATTTGCCATCGTTCAGTGATACAAGAAATCAATAACATTAGGTATCGAGATCTGAAATCTGATCTCTCTCTTAGTGGTGGGTGGTTGGTCAGTCAGTGAAGACCTATTTTGTATTCTTTATTTGGGTTTTCAAAATAATGTTTTGCTTTTATTAAGTGTATATTTTAGAGACAGTGTCCACAGATTTGACACACAAAACCAGTTTCATTCTTAAGAGAAATTGTTTTATTTATTTGAAGAAAACATAGGTTAAGTTTTATACAATATAAATTGGTCCACGGCTCGTCATCTATCGGAAAATGTAACACACATCAATGTGTACTCCATTTAGGAAATCATAGGATGTGTATTAAGAGGTATTATGAATAGTTAAATTAACTTATTTCCAAATAGGGCTAACTGTTACAGCGTTCATTTTACCGTACGCATTTTGGAGGTCTTTAGGTATTTTCGTATGTATGCTGTAAAATTAATTATTTGTTATCAAAGCTATAACATAATCCGTGTTTTCAAAAATTTAAGCTTGAATTTAGTAGGACACTAAAAGCTATATATGCAATATCACGAAGTGTATGCGGAAAGGAATTGATGTGTGATCAGTGAATATGAATTAAGGGAGCATTCAACTCCCACATTAGGTACTTAAACATGAGCGCTGCCTATAAATAAATAAAAACTCAATACATAATTCTAACTCTTCAATATAAACACGAGTTATATGATAAACTTGCAGTAGTTTGTAGTTTGAAACATTTATCGTATAGATTTCAGTTTTTATTGTGACTTAAAAGATGAGAATATGCTACGTACTAACATCGACAGTCGCAGATTTAAATATTAAAAGTCTTATAATATAATAGATTGAACTTTCAAAAGAAACATGATAAGCTCTACATAGTGTTATTGAAAACTTTTATCAATGACATCGATAAATTAATTCGTTTGTGAGACTTCAATTAATACTTAAGTATAGAGATGTTAAAGCATTTGGAGCTGTCTGATGTTAATTATAGCAAGTCGCTATATAACTAATTAGGTCATTCTAATTACAAACACTAAAGGGTAATATGGGGACATTAAGAGAATATAGTTACAAATATGTTGCTTCCAATTTGATTGCACTACTTTATCCACAGTAGATACAGTAATTATTTCTTTACTGTGTCTGACGCTCTGTTATTCCTTCACATAATTAATATCATGTTTTTTTCCTCTCAAATGTTACAATTATTATACAAATAATATGACAGCTAATAATTATTGTGTTAATTTTTTTATTCTCACGAACTATAGGTTTTTTGTAATATGGCATTTTAATGTTTGTTTTATGCTTATTCTTTTATTCCCTGATATTTCAATGAATAATTTAGGAAACCCAAAATATAAGCATGTAACTGAACTTGTTATATTCATGCGACTCTCTTACTCTTCAACCAGCAGTTTATTTATTATTACCTAATATCAGGTACCCGCGATTTCAAACGCAATTTTCAAAATCAAAGGTCATAGCTTTCTTAGTGAAGGCATTTATGATCTTATATGATGGAGCCCTAAAATGTTTGTAAACATTAGTAGAAACATCAAGTACGTATTATTTCTGTATCCTTGGTTGAGAGATTCAAAACGTAAATACGTTATTATGTTTTTAAGTAATTTTCTTTGTTTTAAAAGTTCTCAGAGTATTCCGGAATTCTTTTCTCATATTTTAGGGTACTTATTGTTTGTAAATTTAAAAGAAATAAAAAAGAAACTTAACAAATTGCAAATAAAATACACGATTTTTGTATATATCTAGTGAGACTGCTGTACAAATCATGACATATTACAAGCTCAATATACCATACTTGTTATTTACAAATTATTAAATAATATCTCTATAAAGAAATCAATTAGTGCCTTATAAATGAAGCATTTGGCATTACTTTAATATTTGCTTGAAGTAGCAGATATCGTATACGATAATATGCTATCATAGAGATTAATTTCAAAGAATTGATTGGATGTTTACTTTTTTAATAGCATTAAGAAGGTTTTTACGGAAAATTTTTGTACTTTTCTATTTTTATTTTATAATTAAATCAGAATTTAGTTTGTTTTCTCTACTTTTATCATTATAGAGTTTATTTGAATGATTTTATAAAAATATTAGTTCATTACCTTGATTTAGATTTATCTTCATTAAGTTTGATTCTCGTTTGAAAAGAATATGTGTTAAAGTAATCTATTTTCTCTATTAACATAATTACTTGATTACATATGTACAATAATCAATAATCAAGGATTGGATAGACCTCTAATCAACCTAATGTTGTCCTAACTAATACTGTATAATATTGATGTCACGTAAATGTCTTAACTAAATTGATATTCTATAAGAAGATGTATTCATCCATGTAGACTTCCATCACACGTTTCGTAGCTGTATTGATTGTGTATAATTGAGAGATTCATATCTGCAACATCTTATCATTCAGGAAAGCCTTCAGAATATATATATATATATATATATATACGTTGTTTCAGTCCTTAGGATAATCTTTTAACATTATTCCATGAATTCAATCATCTGACTAGGAGAGATATCTAAAATAATGTTTGGTGGATTTATTACGTATTGAGATTGTCGTATTAAAAGATGAAGAATGAGAACTTCGATTCAGAAGTGCCCAAAGGTAGTTGGAGAGAACGAGAGCTAGATATTTACATTATCCCAGCCGTATCTCCAAATTTTATCTCGATTGTGACTATGTATTCGATATGCAATTAGACATACTGTATTTTAGCTCAAAATCTAGATTTAAGATCTCATGTTGAACAGCTAGAATTCTGTTACATTGTCCATTCATTGCGTTATTTGAACCTATGGTATCTTGATAACTGCTAGTTTGATGATTTTGAGTCAACCAGTAAGTGGATGATTGCTGGGAACTGTTCTTCACGTGTAATTTTGACAACTGCTTTTTTATGATTCTGAGTCATCAATCGGTAAGTAGAACTGCTGTTTTACTTAAATAGTTCGATTCAATGGGCACATAGGTATACCTTTAAATAAATATTTTAGAATACATAGTAACAAGTAAGAAAACCGTTAACCTTTAAGAACCGGTTCCAGAAACATTGGACCTGAATGTAAACTTGGTAAACTTCTAAAGTCAGTAAAGATGTAGAGACAAATTTGTCTCACTCCGAATTTCACTCACTCTGTGTTAGTGTTAACTGAACCGTCTTCACATCTCTCCTAATTCACGTCTTTTACTTTTTCGTAGCCTAAAGTTATATTTACTTTTATAGCCTTAGGTTAGACGTTATCAGAATGAATTTTGTATATAAATTGAAATTTGATTATTTAAAAATATATATATATATATATATATATGTTTTTGTAATAACCTGCTAATATTTTACAATTATTTTGTTTCAAATTAATTTTAATGCATTTTTGTGGTCTTTTCCACTTATCTTTATGTCTATGAATATTCAATGAGTTTTAAAATACTTATTAAGTTTTTAACCCATCATAAATATAGTACTGTTTAAATTTGGCACTGTAAGAAGTCCAGCAATTAAGCGACTTTTAGTAAACTAGCAATTAAACATAAAAAACGCCGTTATTTGAGAAAAAATGCATAATGTGTTCCTTTTTGTTAATTTGAAGAAAATAATAATTGTGTTTATTACTTTAAATATTAAGTTTTAGGGAATGTGTTTATGTTTCACTATCGGCATGGATTTAATTTTAATTTGTATGATTTCTACTTCTGTATTGATAGAACAGGCTATTAAGGACATAAACCTAAGTAAACCCTATCTTGAATTGTATTGTTTTTAATACAATTTATTTTAAAGGGCTATGAATTTAAAATAAATAGTATAGTTTTCTTAATACAAACATATTTTTTGCATCAATTTAATTAAAGGGTTCATGTCAAACTCTATTTTACATATATTTTTTACATCTAATTGATACTAAAAGCTTTTAAAACTACATAGGAAAATAAATTAAATAAATTCAAATAGAGATTAAAAATGAAAGTAGAGGTGGTTTTGAAATGAATAATTTACATAACAATGAATAAACTCTTTAAACCCAATGGCAATGCATGATGATAATGCCCTCGCACTCAACTATTGATAGTGTAACTATTCCTTGCCATTGTGACGAGTAATCAAGTGTTGATCTAAACAATGTTCAATGTTTTGTCGGTGGAAAATGATGTTGATTACTTCGTATATATGTTATTAATAGCATAGACAATTTTTTATTTAGCTAAAATAATACCTTGAATCTAGTGTTATTTGTTAGAACGTGATTCCAATTTTACTTGTTATGGAAAAGAAACGAAAGGGTAATTTTGGACTACCAAGAAAAGTAAAGATATTGCTAGTGAAATTGATATTAGTAAATGTAGACTTCACATGGACATTCTGTGACTGAATTTGAATTTTATTAAAGTACAGAGAACAAACCTTGTTAAAGTATTAAAATGTTTATTATTTTCCCACGCTACCCAATACGGTCCTTGTTTTTCAATCTGAAATTTCGATAAAGAAGAAACGTGTGTCAAGTATAATCTAGGAGAGATAACATTTTTTAAAGCAATTGAATAGGATTAAATGCTACTTCCTTCGTAAGCATAAATATGCAGCGTTTTAAAAAGTTAATAATAGTAGGAATCAACGAAAATAAATTAAATTATATGGCTAATACTTTTAAATATCAATTTGAAGTACTTAACAACGTATTTTCACAATTTTGAGGCCAGGAACCGATATATCGGTGTCCCGATACGTTTCCAAATGACCATGCACCGATACATAGGTGTTGTAATTTGTCTCACAAATCGGCCGCGCTTTGATGTATCAGTGCCAGCTTTTCTATACCAAAACGGCCACGCACCGATCCTATCAGAGTCATATATATCTATTTAGTACGTTTTTAATCTCAACCATATGAAACCAAATGTCTGTATATTGAAAAAAAAGAATAGCCATAGTTTATATTTCTTGTATTTAAATAACCTGGAACTGTCATTTAAATACTGTGTTAGCTTGTACATTATAAAGAAAAAAACAGAAATTATAGATACTATTACAACCAAAACAAGGGTGGAATTGTTAAGGCCGATAAAATGTTATACATACACTTGCAATACTGGACAATATTGGAAATAAATCAACTTTCAGTGTCATTTCTCGTATAGTACTGAATGCATACATATTATATAAAAATAAATGAACTGATAAATCAAAGACCTAATCTTAAATTTAATACATCAACAATTGGAAGTCTGTCAGAAGATTGGATTTCCACAAAAGAGATGTCTAAAAATCGAATTAATCGAGGTGACAGTCGTATTGGAGGAGTTGGACTAAATAAACCTCCTGACAAGATTGAGAAAAACCGTGCAGTTTGTCGCAAAAAAGAAATGCAAACGACTCAAGGGTAAGAATGAAAAAATGAGACATGTATGTACACTGCAACAAGGTAGGCATGCAGACATTTTCAAAGTCATAAGTGTATGTAACTTAAGATTGTAGTTGGTAGACCACAGAACTAAGTAAAACAATTCACCGTACACCTCCTAAGGATTTATTTTCTGTTTAAATAGTTTTATGAAACGTTTTACTTAATGTAATATATATATATATATATATATATATATATATATATATATATATATATATGGGCTAATCTCCTTTTAACATCATATGAAAATTTCTAGTTTTTAAGTATTACTAAATTTTAATAAGGCAATACTTTCAATATGGTTTATTTTTTGGACGAGGCCTTTCGAAACTAAAGGTTTCATCATCAGGCTTCTCCACACATAACTATTGACATTATTTTTGTAACAATAATAGTACTATTGGATAGTATTGTTTTATTAACATTTATTACTACTTAATGTTTTTTCCCAATTGCTCCAAGAGTCTTCAAGTTTCTAGTTTGTTTCCAACAACAGTTCCACAAACAAAAACCTAGTCAAATGTTCGTCCAAAGCTAACACGAATATAATAGTACGGCCTAGGAATCTATTAAGATAGAAAACATTACAGAGATACATTATATAGTATAATTTATTTTTGTTTATATGGAATTGAATAGATATAATTTAAAACACAGTTTGTTGGGAAAGAGAAATACACTTTACAAAGTATAGAGCTAAGACCGGCTCAACAGATTATAATCGGATTAACTTTAAATAAATTTAGCAGGACATTTAGATTGCACTATTTCAAACTTGCAATGCCATAGTATATTCCACACAAAATTTTAGTATTGTGTTATAGTAGCTTTCCATAATTGTATTTTTATGACTACAAATCTGTATTTTATGTTCGTTTTGATTCCATAATGTTGAATAATTGTAGTAAATCTATTAATGAGATACTTTACCATAACCTGTAATATATATATATATATATATATATATTATATATATTTATATATATTGTCTGCTACGTCCGTTCTTACACGCGTACGCTCTACCATAGAATAACGATAAAGAACATAAAATCCCTCGCCCAACCAATTTCAGTGGTATTGACCTCGTAAATATTTAAAAGACTCAACATAGGAATTATACCAAATTTAGGGATAACTTGTGAGATAATTTTTATGCAAGCTCTACGACCACTTACAAGAAGTTCATGTTTATTATTGAAAACCCAATGACTGCAACACACAGCAGGCGTGCGTACATAAACTGAGGTTCCTTAACATTTTCCTGTTTCATATGCTATTAAACATTACAACGCCTGATTCAAAATTTATATAAGGTTAATTAGTGTGCAATGTATTATTATTTATTTATTAGCTTTTTATCTATAGGATGGATTTTATTATTTATTATTTTATAACTCGTTACACAAAACGACTTAATTTTATTAAATTAAAATTTACTTACAGTTAAACAATATTACTTTATAGGTCAACAATATGACGTTTCATTGTTAATGGAAAGGATGATATACAAAACCATTCACTTACAGTTTGGATTGTTTGCAAACCATAGTATCGTTCTTGTTATTGACAATGCCGATTTACAAAGAGAAGGCAACACTGGAAGCGTTGAGCCATGGATACAATAGTTTGTAGGGAATAATATCGTCAGGTGACCAGGTTTAAAGTGTTTAAATGGAGGGAAATGGTAATTAAAATATCCAATGTACAACACAGACTTGTGGTTTATATAGCCACTAATAGCAAGGAGCTGAAGAAGGATTAACAGTAAAGTAATATTTATTTATATAAATATGACACTAGCTATAGCATCTAACTTCAACTATATTTAATATATATGTAAATATTGTTTAAATTAATGTCAAATCTACAAATAAACAATGAGGTGAGAACAAAAATATACAATAAATATTTTTTTATAGTAGAGGGATCTATAAAAAAAAACAGTTAAACTCCTTTTTATAACCGTTAGGGATGGAAGAAATATCGAAGTCTTACGCGCGGAAAGTGATGTTGACGATCATTTAAGGGTGTTGCGTTATGAGATTTCATTCAGAAACTTAAGATTCTAACATGAGTACGGTGGTTTACAGTAAATCAGTACTTTGAGAGTCATGCAGCTAGAACGGTATTCATTGGGAACATATTCTCCAAAGCATTTCTATAAGCAGACATGTGATCATATCGTTCCAAAGAATAGACAAAGCGGATGGCTATGTTTCATAGACGTTGCATTATTTTAATTGCCTTCCTAGAAATGTTCCTCCCATAGGTAGGATAGCAATAATAGATTACTGTTTACTGAACCAACTGCAGGTTTGTTGACTGCGTAACTGATTTTTTAAACTGTACAGACCTCTCAATCTTCTCATAGCACACTGGATACCATGATTAATGGTCAAAAATGGTTAATAACAGTAGTAGATGTACTATATACCTTTCTAAAGCCTCATTGAGTTATGGCCTTATATTCCTAGCATGCATAAAGTCTACAATTTGTCATGAAACTAGTTTCTAAAAACTCTTAGTGTAAGTATCGAGATGGATATCAAATTGTGGATACGTTCAAAGGCATTTGTCTTTGACAGAGAGTGGATTATACTTATTTTCAATATTTTATGAAATTCTCCAGTTTCTAGCGATATTTTATGTACCATTTGAATAGATTCCTAACCGGTTTTATGTCCCTTTCTGTGACAAAAGTAAAACGAAATTTATTGTGCTCCGTGTCTTTGTCTGAAATAATTAATAATGTAATTATTCACTTCTACTTCATTTCCCATGTTAACGAAATATTTGTTAATTTCCGATTGTATTTAGGATGTGTTTATTCCTCTTTCTATATACAACACGGTTCAGACATTTCCACAAATCTGTAGAATTTTCTTTCTGGTCAGAGATTCTGTGAAAAATCCTTTCATTCCTCGCCATATTTTTATACCTAATTATTCTATCAAATTATTGTAAGTTTTTAAGTTTAATTGCCTATTGTCTTCCAGTACTTATTTCAGAGCTCATTTTAATTTTAATTTTTTCATTAATCAAATCATTTTCCATGAACTTTTTTTTCTCTTGTACATCAAAACAAACAATTAGTGCTTGTATGTCGTATGCACCAGCTTTATTGTATGTAGCCTAATGAGCTAACAGTATTTACGTATTAGATATTAAATATTTATAGTATTAAATATTTAGTCTCTATAAGTAACGATATTTGATTTACTTCGATCATTTTTACAAACTTTAGGACAGTAAACAGGCTTGTTGTTCGTAATATATTTCCCTCCATGGTCTTTAATACTAGATGCATCGGTAAAGCCAACAATCGACCTGTCCACTATAGTGACATCTAGCAAGATGACTTAGGTGACCAACCTCGTTGGCTCATTAATTAACTGTAATGCGTTCAATTCCCTCAAGGGTCGGCGTAGATACTTAGCTACGTTGCACGTTTCTAGCGACACATCAATATTCAGCGTCTCATATACAGATGATGGAGTTAACTTCAACAGCTCTGTCAACAAAACGGAATGTAAATGAACCAACAGTGACGAGTACCTTACTTGTAAAGGTCTGTAGACCGCACACAAACCAATGTTCGCTCCCTTTGCATTGATGAAAACACCAAGTGTTTGATACCAGGGTCTTATTTCTCGAGCTAAAAAATTCCGTTCGTTAAGCAAACTTTCTTTTAGATAAAGTGCAACACCTTCACCATTAGCGTAGCAGGCGGTGTAGCCTTGTCTTTTCGAACCATGATCGTTCCTCGGCTTGTATCTGTAAGAAGGAGTGTCGGGCTGTGGCCATGTCTTACTGACTGCAAGAAATTCAAACTCTTGAAAGTTACTCTCAATTTCACACATACCTTCAAAACTAATTTACACAGTTTGGACGTCTGCATCCTCCCTCTACACAACCCGACTCATTTCTTGAGTTTCCATCGCAATCCCGGCACCCGACCATACAACTATATCCTTAGTTGCCGTCAAAGATTCCAGACATCCCGAGGGACATGGAGACGGGCGTAGCTGTTGATTTGCTCAGTGCTGGAGGAGAGAGCGAGTTAAATTGAGAGAGAGGCTGAAGTGCTGCGGATATATCACCACAAAGAGTAACAAACTATTTAAACGGAGGCTTAACTACATTGCAGTAATTTATTATATTTTTAAAAATCACATACACGATTAAGGACATCAATCACCAGCTTGCCAATGAGTTAGTAATCAACTCAGCCAGACACTGCAACTTTTGTTGGATTAAATCTCAAGTGCCTGCACGCTGAGGATTTAATATCGGGCGACGAGTCGTTCCATCAGCCTGCCTTGATTAATGTTAAAAATAACTGGGAATATAGTCTTTTATTACGATGAGTTGGACATCGTAAATGAATGAAAGATTTACAATGACTCTATTATAATTTCTATATAGGAAAATTGTGGGTTTGTAATTTTAATATAATGTTTGAATTGTCACTATGAGAATACAATTGTACTATTGTAGCAGTACTGTTACACTCTACAGGATTCGTCAGCCTAATTTGATATTGGCCATTATAAAATTGTATGACCTTTTAATTACCCAAAGCTAGGTTTTTTGTTTCTTTTTTATTTCTATCATTCCAACTACATTATTGTTAATTCTATATATTTAAATAACAACAGTTTGACAGATTTATTGATAAATGATCCACAACAAATAATTTGTATTCAATATGGTTGCTGTAAGAGATGTAAATTGTACTTTAATTATAAACGAAACAAAATAACAATACATTGAATTATTAGTGATATTGCTTTTACAGCGTAATTAAATCTGGCTAATGCAGTGGTTCGTTGACCTAAAGTAAACTAAACAGTAACAAGGTTACACATAAAATATGATGTATCAGTTACCTTACTGACGTCGTAATCAGCTTTATATTGTATTTTTATTTGATCATGTTTGTTTTAGACAATTTAAGTTCTGTTTTTAATCCAAATTTTATAATTTTAATCCCATTGTTATATTTCATCATTGGTATTCTTTAATTAACACTATACATCTAATGTTAAAATAAAGAATAAATACATATTGATTATTTTTATATTCATAGCTTTTTTAGCTGAGCGACATTGATGTGTCAATTGCATTCATAATTGGCTGAGCGACAGCGAAGCCTATCACTCATGGGGCTGGAAACATTTAATTTCTGTCTGTATGTCCGACTGCCTATTTCTCTCACTGTCCGCACGGTATCTCAATCACGAACTGACGTATAATGGTTAAATTGTGTATAAGGCTTCATTTACATCTGAGGAACACTGATGTTGAGTATAGTGCATGTCCATTCATAGAATTTGGCTGAGCGTTAACAAGTATTTTTACATTGATTTAAGTGTAACCATAGATACCAGAAAATAACAGAACAAAAGAATTATTAAGAATCGTAGTATTTTAATAAAGATTGTAATATGTGAACACATTTGTAATATTTTGACACATGTAGCCTAACTAATAACATAATTTTGGTAGTGACTGTGTGTGTGTGACATGACACTTGTATATAAACAAGAATTGTCCATACATAGGATTTATCCGTGATGGTATATGTCAACCATGGAATTTTTCTGATCGTAATTGCACCCTAACACCAGTAGGCTGACTCAATTTCTCTTTTTTTGCAGGAGATGTAAAACACATTTGTCTTATGACTTTCTGTCGTTATATGTGTCAATAATTAATTAAATGAGTTATAGACTTAAAATCTTTATATTTATATTTGTGATCAGTTATGAAGTACATTTTTAAAAATATATATAATATCCAAGCAAAAACAAATGTGATAACAATTACGATTTTATGAACTGCAGTACACTTTAAGATGCGTTACATTATTCAGAGATAAAGTAAGGACATTTAAATTATAGTAGGTTATTTTTTGTGTACATAAAAAGATATGGGACTTTTTTACAAGATGAAAAGTTTTACTGCGTATATTACTACCTTAAGACGATTAAGCACCGATTGCAAAGAAAGAACCTTGAGTTTTACCTCAATAAGAACATCGTAAACCTTAAAAACATTTAAGTACTTCTATTTTATCTAGAAATTCTGAGATGTGTATTATTTTGGTTCATAAAGCGCAAAAGAGTTTGTAAGTATTTGAATTATATATTACAATAAATGCTTGAGAATGATTGTATAAATAATCAATAAAAATATAATAAGATTAAACAGAGTATAGATGCGTATTGAACTAAAGATAATATACTCGTCTTAACATTACAATCAAGAATTAGGAAGGGAAAATATTTTAGCTTTAACATTGACCCTACTGGCATACAATCAAGATGGTCGATGTAGTCGCAAGATGGCATACAATACAGTCGGCGTAAATGTATAGAGTGATGTCGTTTATTAAATGTGGCAAAAGGGGTCGTTGATTTGCAATTTATGAGAAATGTGTAGTGAGATATGAGATATATAATTTATTGATCTTTAGATTTTATTTTATATATGATGTACATGTTTCTTAAACGCAGTACAGATTTACATGAGGTGACCATGAATGTTATAAATTAAATACAAGAAGCTTTGAAGAACTTCAGTCTTAGCGTTGCTGAGAGGTAATATACATAATTTATTGTGACATACTTTGGCGTCGTAAGGGGTTTAGTGCAAGTGAAAATTATTAACATGAGAACTTTCGGTGTTTAAACACTGCACTTCTTCCTTACCAGTAGGGAGTTTGTATTATCGCTTTCAGTAGATGTAGGCTAAGCGAGCACAATTTGTTTTAGTAACCTTTGGTCTAACTTACACAATAGTTTGCCGAGAGATAGGGATTTTAATTAGGTAAGTCATAATTTAGGACTTTGAGTGTTTCTTTATGTTAAATAAATGGTTGACAAAAGCACACATTTTATAAACAGATACGTCGGATATACCGGTAGATATAGTAAACTGTTCAGATGCTGATAACTTTTCAGGTAAATTTCTGGTAATTTCGGGAAATGGACTGTAGGTCCAAGTCGTAAAATTGTCGGGACCATTTCTTACCTACTTCTTATGGGGTGGACAGTGGGTCCACGGTCCCGGCCAGGGACCTACTGTCCGACTCACGAGTTTCTTTCGACGAGCTGTTCACAAGGGTTCATCGTACTCACTCTGCAGCATTTAACGGGATGTTTCGAGATATGTAATCGATATCTGTTTAATATTTTTCAGTCGACTACAGAATAAGACAGCTACAGAAATAATTAAACAAAATCTATACACATAAAACAAAGTTGGATTGGTTCCACCATTTCTAACTTAAGGGTGGCTTTAATGAATATAATAGCCTTTGCTTTATTGAATAAGGTTTCGTCCCTACCAGCAGAACGATAACAGTATCGTTAACGTGTACGGAAAAAATTAGGTGAATAGAGCAATACTTTTATATAATAGTATAAGAGTCTGTTAACTTCAGTCAACTGTTCTCTGTAAACAATTTTTATTACAGCATAATCATATGTGTAATTAACTTAAACACTATTTCAATTTATTTATCTTTGGTCTTGAAAGAGTAGACGTGTTGGTAGTACGCTTTGCGTTGGTAGTACGTAGTTGCAGTGTTAAACCTTTTCTGCAACCACTGTTTAATACTTTAGCAAATATTGAGTACGTAGTGCTTTGTTAGTACTTTAATGCAGTTATCAAAGAAAGATTTACTGTATAAAATTTTCTAGGAATGTAAGGACTGATATAAAACGCATCTTAGTTGACTTTTTAGAGAAGTAGGCATATCAGACCTTAGTATGTATATATATTTCCTTGATCAAGGAAACAAAGCAACACCAAATAAGGCACAAAATATATTAAGCCTGGAATAAATTACAATGGCAATAAGTACATACTTTAAGACATATCAACCAAGGAAATCTCAACATTGGCGTCGGATATATAATTCACTCAAACCAGAAGTGCTCATACGAAAGCCTACGGAATTGCGTGGAAAACTATGGCTAACTAATAGTTTTAATATGAATTGTAATAGTATACCTATCAAAAACCTTACAGAATTTGTGGTTTTTTATTAACTAAACTCCAAATTTAAAACGGTTAACGGTTTATTTTAAAGGGGTATAAAATACTAGGAATATATTTAAGAATTAGTTACGTTAGAAGTCGCTGGTAACTGCTACTAACCAAACGTATGATCTCTTGTCGTTCCGGGATCACTATTTGAATTAAGTTTACACTTAATTTCAGCGGAATATAGCACTGAATAGCAATTGGAAGTTTAAATAAAATTTCTTTATCAGGTTTTCATAGAATTGCTGTTGGAGTGATTTTAACAACCTATCTTTAGCGGCATAAGGTCGTTATTATATAATTTAGTATGTTTCTGTTGTCAGATAAGTTTGGTTTATAGGCCAAAAGCCACTACTTAAGGAATAGAATATTTTGTATTCGTATATATATATATATATATATATATATATATATATATATATATATATATATATATATATATATATATATATATATATATATATAATACCTATGATAAAAGAACAGCTGTGAAAAATAGCAGGAAATAATTTTGGCCCGTCACTTACTATAGATATCCTAAGACAGAATTAAAAAGTACTATTATTCAATCAGCCTCAAACAATTAGGGGATTTTCTAGCTTATAATAGTGAAAAACCACTATTATTCAAACTGTTTTTCTACAGCACCAAACAAATAAATGCACAAATTTGTATTTTTGCCAATATTAAACATATATTTAAATTTCGAATTTCGAGTATTCATTACTACAACCTAGACGTATATAAATAAATAAATAAAATATAAATAAATATTATGTATATACAATATATATATATATATATATATCTATTTAACGTAATTTCAAACAAATATAAATGTGATATTTTAGATATGAACGGCTGTTTTAATTATTAACAGTTTAAAAAAACAATAAACCATCTAATTAAAGTAATGTGTACTACGAGTAATGTATCTACTAGCATATACAGTATTATACTAACCATGAACCGAGAAAAGGAATAATTAATACAAAATTACTTAATTAATTAATTCATTAGGATACTGCCAAATCGATCAGATAGTAATATAGTACTATGTGGAATTTGTTTAGATATAATCCCAATTAAAATTAAATTTAATAAATGATAGCTTGAGCAAACCGTTGTTAATATTTACTGCTTTAGCAGTACGCTATGCAATCAGGATGAAGAATAATTGCAGGTAGAAAAACTAAGGGACGGCCAGGTCAGTTTTAAAAAGTAAGACAGTTAGTCAACGGGTGTCGGCGTGGAAATACAGTCTTACAATGGGTATTTTCATCTAGTGCAACTGGCACTAAAAATAGGTATTTGGAAAAGGAGAAAGAAAATTCTGGCCGCGAAAACCAACATATCATAGAAATAATAGGGATTTGAATAAAAAAAAAAACATAACGAACCCACGCAATATAACCACTTTGTAGCTGAATTGGGCCAATAGAAGGAAAATCGATATAAACCACCTTATACATCCACGCCAAAGAAAGAGACAGATCTTATATCATACAGGGTAGCAACACTGACAAAGTAAAGTAACGTTTTAAATAACTAAACACTGTATATAATAGAATGTGAAATTTTGTTCAGAAATATTATATATATCGTATGGGGGACAAAGGCAGCTATCCATAAATAAATAAATTAAAAATTACAATTATTAAAAAGTACGTAAGAACAAAGTTCATTGGGGGGTGAAGTTGTTCGCGTCCGTAGCTTGCTACACGTGCTCCCTGGGTAACGCTAAACGAACAGCAATTTTTGGTAGCTGGACCGTCACTCTTGTGATCTCCCAGTTATGGCAGCTATCGAAGATCAGAAATATTAAAACGATATAATTAACAACTAATAGAATTACATGTGTAGTTTGTTATAATAAAGAAGCTTATTTTAATTTTTCAGTTGTAAATTTAATTATATAAGACCATGCAATATTTTAAACAAATGGAGAGATTTAATTGAATATTCCCAAAGGCTACACCCTGTTAAGAAAGCCAAATCTTTTTCTATTAGAACTCTTTTATTATTATACGGACACAAACTATAAAAATTGAAAGGGTTGGTAACCCACCTTTCTGATTAAGCTCTCTCCCTCTCGCCCTATTAAACTATTAACTACGTTTCTGAACTATATTCAGTGTGTTTAATATAGTTTCCATATTGAGGTCGCACTTAACATTAGTTAATACAAATTGTGTAGATCAAAGTTAAAACTAATTTTAACTTCAAGCGATGTTAAGAGTTTTTAGTAATAATTTTAAGTTTTTACTGATAACTTTGGTTTTAAATTGAATTTGATAATTTGATGGAATAATTTAAATATGGGATGATTAAAAAACCATTTATCACCTGTCCGAAAGCCACAGAATATTGTACCATTTATGATATTTAAATTGCAGTTTTAACCTACTGTCTTGTAGCATTTCATAGGATAGGAGAAATGAGCAAAAGTACTAGATATCCAGTTTCCAAAGATATATCGTGAGGTGAAATACTTGGAAGATTAAGAGTTTTTAGAAACTTAACAAGATAGCGAACAGCGTCTTCCGGTTCAGCTACTTGGTACTTCACTTCTTTAGTGGGGTGCTGCTCCAATAGAAGTTCATTAATGGCCTCTTTAGTAGTTAGGATCGATTGATAATTATGTGTTTTATAGTTTTTATTATTTATTTCAGAAACGAGTAAAAATAAAATGTTATATTTGGTACAAATATTATTATTCCAGTGTCAAATCAAAAACCATCATGATAAAACGTTTTAAGGTGGCGTTCGGTTAAAATGTTTAAGGCTTTATCTCGTAAATAATAATAAGATTGTGGAGAATGCAAGAAATTTTAATCCAAAATTTATAAGTTGCAACATGGAAAATTGTTTTAAGAAACTTATATATTTTATAAATATGTTCATACTCTTATTATATTGTTCGTATTAAGGTTTAAAAACTTCTAACGTGCCCCATATTAAAACTTTATTTGAAAATGTAATAATAATTTTTCTATTTAATTATGATATCAATAAATATAGTTGTAAAAAATTTTAGTTTTTAGTGTTTCTTAAATACAAAATAAAAAATAAAATAAACATTTACATGCAGACACAAGGTAAACGAAATCAGGTAGAACTTTCCTTGCATTTAATTTATAATTTCTTATAATCCATGGAACAATTTATAAAATATCTTAAAACTAATTTAATTATTCCGAGGTAATTTGAGGTGGTGACCAAGAAAATATGATACACTAAATTTGTTGACCACAAACTCTTATCACCAAGGACACGCCTAAAATACTCTCAAACTAATTATCTCTAAGCCGAGGCATTAATTATTAAAACTAATTTACCAGAAGGGTTAAGCACGTAAAACTTCAGTACTGGCTTTAAACCTTAAAAAACTAGAAAACTGAATACTATTTATCATTTAATACACAGTATATTGAAGTTACAAATAAAAAATGCGAGCTTATTATCTATTCTAAAACGCAAAATTTAGACAGCGTAATTTTTTCTCGTGCCTGAGATAGGGCTAATTTTAAACGGAATTGCTTCCATTTTACTGGAAGTGGTTTTTATAAAACAGCTATGTAAAAAATAGCAAATTTTTTACGCAGGACGTTTTTATATTATACATAATATCTATCAGTTAGCCACCATTTCATTCCCAATTTCATAGTCTTTGAACATGTATGAACATTTCAAGTTAGAGTATATTGTATTTCCGACGCCAGTGTTGTGTTTGCCATGTTGCCACAACAAAGAAAATAAAAACAACCTGTATATTAAAGGCGATTATAATTTACTCTGGTCCTAGCATTTTATTGTTCAGTTAATTTTACCTTGCTTCTCCAATAGAGAAACTATACATGTATATATATATATATATATATATATATATATATATATATATATATATATATATATACATATAATAATAATATTATGGTGACCTTTTCTATATATGTATTAAAGTACTGAAAAAACCCTTTGCAAAAATACACAGTTAAAAATATAATTTTGCTAAAGAGAATAATAATCTTATATATATTTTTTCTTACTCTGTGCATATTATTGGTTAAAGAAAGGTTTCAACTAAATGGTTTAATATCCAGCTTACTCTATGCTAGCAAGAGCAAATATATGTAAACAAATTTAAAAAACTAAAAATATGTTTGTACTGTCATAAAATAATGGAGCGTAGCCTGTAGAGATTTTTTTAAAAGTAATTGGTCTGTATGTCGTCTAGGGATTCTAAGAATGTTAGGATATTTTCTACGTAATTGACTAACAATAAAAAACAGAGAGAAAGATCCATTATATTTTTAAATAATAGTATAGGTACATCGATATATTGTTATTGAAATTGTATTTTACTAAAAAATAATGTTATTCATCTGAATGAAGTAATAAAAAATAAGTGATAGAGTTAGTGACTACAGCCAGAGGAAGTAACGGCCTTTCTAACCATTATCTGAGCCATTAGCTCGGTCTATCGCGTCTCTCAATTTGTACAATATCTGCTAAAAGTTGTTTAATTGTGCTCTATACATCGGGTAAAAAAAATTCTTTGAATTATTACTAAACAGGGTCATCTTAAAGAGTTAGGTGTATTTCAAATAACAATCGATATAATTTATAAGTAAACACATTTTATGACGTATGTAGTAATTAATGATATTTTGTACCTTAATATGTTTTTATACGAAATCACTGTTGGCAACCATGTAACCAACAAGTGCTGTTGATTAATTAGAACGTGATTGATGCTATGGCCGCAGTAAGTTTATAATTCTCTTTATTCACGCAATTTTTTGTACATTTCATTGTGGCTACTACTTTATGGGCTATGAAACCTACCATGAATCGGTGTATGCTAAAATTCAAATATGAATGCGCAATGTCTTATTACCAATTGACCAAAACGTGATATTGAAGTTCAACATAATGAATTTGTGGGATAACCGATTAGTGCTCTTAAATTTAAAATTAGTATTTGTTTATGTCATGTAACACAAATATTCAGATACTCTGGTCACGCCTAAGTCCACATCCTATTTTAGGGAGTTTCTAATATATACTTAACAATTTAATTTGGTTGCTGAAACGTCATAATTCTCAAATCAATTTGTATCCCACTCAATTTATTTACACCATTTTTTTAAATTTTGCTTAACCTGTAAAAATTCCAATAACCTTTCATGAGCGTTCATGATGATTTGATAAGGATCATTATTTTGAGGATTTCTACCGCAAAATATTTTATTTCTGATAATCGATATGTATAATTTTATTTTTCATGTGGATATAATACTCATATAAATATAAACGTTTTAATATTATTTTTTGAATAGTATAGTTATTTATTTATAGCTGGAAACCTTAGTAGGCTATATGTTATGGAAAGAAAAGCGGAAACTAACACTGCGCTTAAAAAGGTAGTGCCTAACAAAGTAAGAAAACATAAAATTATTTCGATTGATCTAGACAATTTTTATTTCGGAGTAATTCAAAGAACAATAAATAATGTTTATCGGAAGCGTGGAGAACGGCTTACATTGACATCCTTATTACATTTGTTTAGAGAGAAATATTATTTTAAGTGAAATTGGTGCACGCTTAGACATATCACGGAAGTTAGGATTTCTATGTAATAAATCTACCAAAATAGAAATTATATTAGGTGAAAGTTACGACGTCCGTGAATTACGGCTAAGATATTTAGTTTTTTTCATAAATACACCAATAAAAAAGACCAATATAAAACATGGGTGAATCCTATGTTAACTGTACACACACCTGAATAAGTGCTTGGACTGGTTGTAGTATTAGGGGCTGAAGATACTTAAGTAAAGGACAACGCCTTATAGTACTCCACGCAGGTGATTTGTCTATAATCCTCTGCTTACTGTCATATCAAGAGGGAAGTTAATAGACTACTATAATGCAATAACTACGAAAATTACAAAAAAATGTTTACTATAAATTAATCCCAAATATGAAAGAAAATTCTATTGTTGATATCAATAACGCCCCTTATCACAACAAAAAAGAAAATCCTGCACCAAGAACCCCAAGTAAAAACGCTGAAATGGTCAGTAGACTATCCGAGCGTAATACTGCTCACTAAAGCACAATGTACAAACTTAATTTCTGTACTTTTATGAAATCCTACAAGCTCCCCTACAAAATTTACAAAATTAATTGAATGTTTTCCGAAAGTGTATACACAGTTATGCGTCTGCAGCCATGCCATCCGGATTTAAATCCTATTTAAATTTAATATTAGTTAAATAGTATTTGAATCCTTCGAAATTTATTCACATTGTTTTATGATTTTTTTTATTATTATTTCATACATTCTACATTTAATTAAATTTACTTCTATACAATATTCTCAATGCTTTAAAAAACGACATTTAATATATTTGCCATTTTCATGATTATCTATCAATTATTAGCGACATTGCACGCTATTTTAAAAATCAATTTACTTATATTTATTCACATTTTGGCCCTGTAGGAGCATACATTATGGTTCGAATTAATTAACTTTCTGACGCCATTAAAAATCAATTTACTTATATTTATTCACATTTTGGCTCTGTAGGAGCAAACATTTATGCTTCGAATTAATTAACTTTCTGACGCCAAATTTGGTTACCGTAATACTCTGATCAATAAATTGTATACATATAAAGGTCTCGGAAATCGACTTCGGTCACAAACGTTTACTTAAACTCTCTACACTCGTATTTACAGTGCCATAAGTTTGCTTGTTGTTTAGATGAATGTCTATTCCGACCGTCAACTTTGGTCAAAGTTATTTTACGGCTTAGATTAATTTGCTAGGTGTGCCCCGAGATACAAAATATACACAATTACTGGTTTTAAAAATATGATTCGTTCAAAATGCGTTTCACTTCCGACCATTGTAATGTACTTCCGATCTAAAATATATTTAACGCCTTAAGTTGAGTTTGCCTTGTTGTCCCGATAAAGCGATTATAAGAGTAACCTAATCAAGCGTGCTTCAAAACTGCAGAGAAGAAATAATATCATTTGCGGTGTAGTTGGAACCTTATGCAGGTAATTGAGACATAGGTTGCGAAAAGATCACCTATGAATACTGACCTTTTCAAATTTTAGTCTTAGATACTATTGGAAGCAGGAGTGCGACCGGTTTTTCTGCAGGAACTGAACTTTTCCTTTTTAGTACCCATACTCCACCTGCTGGAGACACTAAGTTGTGTAGACTGAACCGTTTCAGAAGATTTCATGTAAGATGTAAGTTCCTGCTGCATACGTATTGCTGGAAAGACTCAGCTAACTGTGACCAAATGCGGCGAGCGGTGAGTCAAAATATTTCTGAATACCCGTTACATAAATATGCCTCAACATCTCCGATTTTATTTATCGAATTCTGATGTGACAATCTTTCTCTCTATGTTTAACTGACTCAATGTTGCTTTTTGACGTTTGTTTTAACTGGTTGATTTTAACTATATTTATAGTGTATGTATAGTATAAGTACTTCAGCATAACTACTAGAATGGCAAGTTAACGGTAATAGTTATACAGTTATTTTTTTAAGAACTTCCATTACAATTTATTTTTACTTACAGTAATAAATGTTTCAATCATGGAGAAAAATAATGTTATCGGTACAATACCTTATCACAAAATCTAGTTTGTCATGATTACATAACTACTGATAGCAATAAGTCTGTGAAATAAAAAAAAATTACAATATCTAATTATACGTTGGTTTACATAATTGTAACATAATGTAAATGATTAAAACATAACATATGTGTAGTGAAGGAAACAGGATTTTTCCGGACATTTGCCATCGTTCAGTGAAACAAGAAATCAGTAACACTACGTTTCGAGATCTGCAATCTGATCTCTTCTTCAGGTAAAGAACTAACCTAATACATAATTACAAACTAGGTTAAAATAAACAAATCTTACCAAAGCGTTGTGGCACGCCTAAGTCAGGAATCACAACCTACATGTTGTTAGTCAACTTCACTAACTCTATAAACTTGCACTTAATAAAAAACTATACAAAACACTAATCATTAAAACTGAAATACGGAAGTTCCGTAGGTGTGATTCCTGACTTAGGCGTGCCACAACGCTTTGGTAAGATTTGTTTATTTTAACCTAGTTTGTAATTATGTATTAGGTTAGTTCTTTACCTGAAGAAGAGATCAGATTGCAGATCTCGAAACGTAGTGTTAATGATTTCTTGTTTCACTGAACGATGGCAAATGTCCGGAAAAATCCTGTTTCCTTCATAATCCTTCCATCGTCAAAAATGACCTTCAAACATATGTGTAGTAATATTCAAATAGGTAGGTCTTTCAATAAAAATACCTTTGAAAATGCTTGTAATTCATTGTAATAATATTGTGTATTTTATAACATGTATACGTAAAAAATATTCTTAAGTTATGTAGGCATGATGTATTTTTAAATGATCTGATTAGCATAGAAAAGTTACTTGAAGAACATAGAATCAAATGGCGATGTAAAAAGGGAGGCATACAAAAAATAAAATACAACTTTCTAGATTTTTCAACTCTGAAACAAACAGATAATTTGGTTAGAGAATGCATATTCACAAAACGTCTTAAATATGGTATTAGTTTTGGTACCATCTGTGGTGTGTGTGTGTGTGTGTGTGTGTGTGTGTGTGTGTGTGTGTGTGCGCGCACGTTTGTTTGTAATTTGTGTCGCTGGTTGGCGAAGAATATCTGAGAGAAAGTTGGGCGCGAGTTAAACTTTGCACTTGAATAATAAATGTTACTCGTAGTTAATAATTGATTATCCCTCTAGATCCTACGCGCATCGCAAATTCTAAGAATTTTCTTGGTTAGGGCATTGAGATAATCCTAGTTTATTACATACCTATGAACAGAAACCTTATCTAATGTTGTTGTATATTACTTGTGGCATATGTGTTAGTCCGCCTCCCTTGTAGACTTAAGTTCTGAGAAGTTATATCCCATAAATCCGGTGCTGTAGATTATTAAATCACCATAGAATCGATAACGTAAGAGAGGTCTTAAATTTAGTTATTAAAAATATATATTAGACATATATTTTACGTTAATAAGATAGGTGTAAAATTCTTATAAACATAAAATAAAAACAGTGCGCTATATATTAAAACTCTTTGTTTAAAGGTTATTTTTGACGGTGGAAGGATTGTGAAGGAAACAGGATTTTTCCGGACATTTGCCATCGTTCAGTGAAACAAGAAAACAGTAACACTAACGTTTCGAGATCTGCAATCTGATCTCTTCTTCAGGTAAAGAACTAACCTAATACATAATTACAAACTAAGTTAAAATAAACAAATCTACTAAAGCGTTGTGGCACGCCTAAGTCAGGAATCACAACCTACATGTTGTTGTCAACTTTCACTAACACTAAAGACATGCACTTAATACAAAAAAACTATACAAAATCACTAATCATTTAAAAGTAAACTACGGAAACAGGTCACAATGCGTCTTCACTTCGTCTACTGACCACCTACGACTGACCAGAGGGACTAGCCAATGGCAATCGTGACGGCTGGCTAAAACAAGATGGCGGAAATACAAGGGAAGGGGAACAGGAATGGGCCCTTTCGTTATTATTGGTTCATGCGAGATGAACTTCTTAAAACCATATTGTGACTCCGCATTGGTTTATTACAAATATCCGATCCGTTTTGATACTTTTGGTTTTCTCTTTAGTTCATTTTTTAGAATGGCAACCAAAGCGGCCTAATCTCGACTGATGGTTGACTGATTGGTTGGTCTGCCAATTTTAATGTATGTTGCCCTCAATTAATTTCCTTTTGAAGAAATGTGGTTCCCGATGTATTATGTGGGCTTCATCCCAATTCATATGATTGGTCTTCGGACCAACAATGGTGTGCAATTTTTGACTTTTTCTGTGAAACCCTTTCTCGTGTTTTCTTTGTGTTCTTTATCCTTACGTTTAGTGGTCTTTTTGTCTCGCCTATGTATTCCCTATTGCAGCTACATTTTATACTGTAAACACAGTTTTTGGAATCCTGTGTGCCATTTTTTGGTTTTGTTTTTAACGAGACTTTGTCTAAGAGTGTTGTGTGTTTTAAACGCGGTTCTAATGTTTGTACTTTCTACCTACTCTTCTAATTTTCTCCGATAATCCCGGCACATAAGGGATTGACATAAACGCAAATTTATCACAAATCTGTTTTTCTGACTCAGGAATGATTCTTCTGGTTCGTTTGCACTTATTAATTACTAATTGAGGGTATCCATTGCTTCTGAGATCCGATTCAATTTTCTTAAATTCTTCTTTTAGTCCATCTTTATCTGAGCACAAGCTCTTTGCTCTATCAAACAACGAGTAGGCTACTCCTTCTTTGACAGATTTTTGATGGTTGGATTGATAATTTAAATATTTTCCTGTGTGTGTGTTATCTTTCGAAAAACAGTTGTCTTAAGGACATCCCTATCTCTTAATACACACACATCCAAAAAGGGAAGCTTGTTTTGGACTTCCACTTCCATTGTGAGGCGGATGGAAGGAGAAATACTATAAATGTGATCCAAAAAATTATTTAATTCAATGTCTCCATGAGAAAAAAATAACAAAGGTATCATCCACATACCTCCACCAAATCTTCGGTTTGAACTGAGCTGAAGCCAAAGCTTTTTCGCTCGAATTCCTCCATAAAGATATTGGCGAAAATAGGAGACAGTGGAGAACCCATTGCCATCCCCTCATCTTGACGGTAAATTTTACCCTCTAACTCAAAATAATTGCATTGAGTGCATAGTTCTAACAGTTCCATAATTACAGGCACGGGAAGTTTAGTTCTATCCTTTAATGTTTGGTCTTCTTTGAGACGTGATTTAATAATTCCGAGAGTTTCTGGAACTGGTACATTTGTAAATAGACTTTCGACATCAAAACTTACCAGTTTGTCAGTTTCAGTCAACTTTAGGGATTTTGACTTCTCTACGAAATCCCTGGAATTTTTGATGAAAGAGTCAGTTTTTTCCTACCAATGGCGTTAAGATGTCCAAGAGGACTTTAGACAATTCCCTGCAAGGTGAATCACGAGAACTAATGATGGGCCGAAGAGGGATGGTAGGTTTGTGTGGATTTTGGGAAGGCCATACATATGGGGGATTTTTGAGTGGTGAGGAGTTAATTTAGATCTAAATTTATCTGAAAAAAATTCTTTATGTTTTCTTAAGGTGTTTGCTACTTTGCGTTCAAATGAATCAGTCGGGTCTTTATTTAAAACTGTATATTTGCCAGTATTTAAAGTTTCCGCAATCTTTTCTTTATACGCTACTGAGTCAAGTACCACAGTAGCGTTGCCTTTGTCGGCCGGTAAGATTTTTGACCGTGTCGTCTTTCCCAAGGATCGACCTGGCCTTTTTCTCCTCTATTGTCAAATTGGGTTTTGTGGGAGGAATTTTTCTGAGTAAAAAGACTGGCCTCACAAACGAAACCGGTCACCCTGTTTCCTCAGGTAACTGTGCAACAGCCGACTCGATTCCAGTTACGAAATCCAGTGCCTTTACCGATTTTTGTGCCACAGAAAAGTTTAAAACCCTTGGATAAGATTGATATTTCCGCTTCATTCAGGATTTTTGAAGAGAGGTTGATTACATTTTTATTATTTGCATCCGTATTCACGTTGCCATCCTTAGGCAAATCACATTTTTTAGGCCTAATTTTTTCCAGTTTAGAGGATTTTCTTTTCTTTTTTCTTATCTGTTTTCGGAAACTTTTATACATCTATTTTGGATGCTTTCGAGAACGTTGTTGAATTCTGTACCGATCAGTGTTTTTAATTCAGTTTTTTTTTAACACTCAATACTATTTTGGAGGAGGTATCTTTCACGATGATGATATGCAATTCTTTCTTTAAGTAAAGATTTTAGAAGCAGAAGACAAAATTTTACTGGCTTTCCTACTATGAAAAGGAGTTTTTTAGAGTTAACCCTATAGGCAATAAGGTCTTCAACCTTACATTTATGCAAGAAAGTTTAAATGATTAATGTGTTTAGTTAATTTAAGATGCAAGCTCTCAAGGTCTTTGATTTGTTTACTGGTTCCGGTTCCCGTACCGAGAATCAATTCTTTGTTTAAAGGTTATTATTGACGATGGAAGGATTGTGAAGGAAACAGGATTTTTTCCGGACATTTGCCATCGTTCAGTGAAACAAGAAAACAGTAACACTACGTTTCGAGATCTGCAATCTGATCTCTTTCTTCAGGTAAAGAACTAACCTAATACATAATTATGTATTAGGTAGTTCTTACCTGGAAGAAGAGATCAGATTGCAGATCTCGAAACGTAGTGTTACTGTTTTCTTGTTTCACTGAACGATATTAAAACTATTTCAGTTATAAATGAACACACACACACACACACACACACACACACACACAGAAACGCATATAGAATTTAAATAATTTCTCCGAAAATAAGTTTCTGGTAATTTGTTTGTTTAAGTTGGTACTTTTGTACTAACTATTTTAGGTCCTACTGTACTTGTTTTATGATAAAAATTAAGGTAGAACATATTATGTTTATTAACACTTAGTGATTAATGCAGTATTTTTTATAATAATTAAAATTTTATAAATTGAAAGTAAAGCTTTGAAAAACTTAAAAGTTACGTAACATAATTTTTTAGCTTTAAATAATGTATTGCAGGATTTGTAAGTTTAAATTTCCACAATATTATTCAAATAAACTGCTATAAAATTTAAAAGGTAAAGCCTATTGTTGTTTGAAACTTAATGTTGTTTGTAAAACCTAGTTCTATTGAGTCAGTTTTATATAAGCAATACTTAACAAGCATTTACTACACAGCTCCATGTGCTAATAACTGTATATATTTCACAGTCAATGTTGTTTGGTTTATAATATGTGGATCCTGTAAGAGATTTAGATCAAGGATACAATTTAATGTAAAGTGTTATGTCATTACTTATGCAAATATTCTAATAGTATACAACATACTTCAAAATGTCAAATTATAAACACTGTGAGACACAAAAGGTATGTCCAAAAGTGTCTAGCTCTTACTCCAGCCACTACTATCACCTCCCTACTTTCTGTTTATTTCATATGAATAGTCGCAGTAAGTATCCATATTGTTTTATCCCCAGATTTTAATTCATGGTTGGTACTTGTTCTGTTCACTATGGACTCCTAGGTATACGCTTGATAATTTTGAAGTACAGCTTGTTAGCCATACCTAGAGGGACTTCACCACCACAAATTGATCTGTTTTAACTGATGTGCATTCTTAAAATATTTGCATTAAGGCATTTTGACACCTGAAGAATAGGATTAACTTCCATCCTCGAAATTTGTGAATATTTTTTTATAGAATATTGATTGCACCCACATGTCTGGTGTAAACCTTTACAACAAGCCAGTCGCAGATAATAAGTTTAACTTCCTCTCATGCCTTTGTAGCATTTTCATTGAAATAGTATAATTAAGTAATATAAGTATATCCCGAGTGGCAGATTAATCCGAGGTTTAGAAACAAGCGAGTTTTTCAAACTTAACGGTGGTTTTTCACAATATTGCTTTTATTTCATATGTATAAATATTTCTGTACTGTACTGCTCATGACAACAAGAACATGTCGGCTGACAAGAAGTTCTCCAGATAGTAAATTTTTACTAAGAAAAATTCCAGCTATTCACTAAGAATTCACCAAGAACTTTGTCAAAAATATATTACCCTACATGTCTTAGATTACAAAAAAGCTATGTGTCACGCACGTATGCCTTAGTAGTAATATAGTGCGTATAAAAGTCTTATAGGTTTTTGTAAGACATTTTTAATGATTGAAAAGCTAGAGAAATTGGAAAATAAAATCACATAAAACTCTTCAACATTAAGGGACAACTTAAGCCAAGTAAGGGTTCAACTTAACACTGATACAAAGTTTAATAGTAGTGTAAATCCTGTCGTATCGTGCGGCTAGGTAGGTTTACCTTCGCTAAATAAGGGAGGATAACGTAAGATCAAAGTGGCTTACTGTACTTCATAAGGGTAAAAGAAAATTGTATTTTATGTTATTCGTAACTTCTTTACACAGCTATTATTGTGAAAATAAACAATACAGTAACATTGAGCAATTGACTTTTACGAAAATGTATTCTGTATGTACCCTTTCATTATACATTTTATATATATATATATATGTTAGAAGCGTATAGTAATCATTAAATAAATAAGAGTAAATATCTTATGAAATCTTAACACATTGAACCCAAAGCCTATAACATTGAATTTACCCAGTATACTGGCATTTTTATGATTAAAAGTTTTTTTTTAATTATGATGACTTTTTTAACTTAACATATTACATATAAAATTAAAGGGCAGAACATGCAGTTTTAAAAAACGTGCCTTGTTTATGATAAAATAACTATTTGAACAAAATTATGAAGTAAACAAAATTATAGGAAAAAATAAAATTTGAAAAATTGTAACTTTGTATATACGTATTATTTTTTAATCACCTAAACGGTTTAAACAACGGTATAGACGGTTTTTTAACCACCTAATATTTTTGATATAAAATAACAGAAAAGAAAGAAAGTATTCATGTTAGTGCTAATGGAAGGCCTGTCATAATTATACTCAGCATCATTCACGTCTTGATCATTAGGCCTAACCTTAAAATTTGGATCAGGATCATTGTCGTTGAAAAACTTACCCTAAAATCCAGAATCATAAATTTCTTTTTATTTCCATTAAGAATACGATCATCCTCCTCCAAATCATGCTCAGAATCTGACATCATATCACGTATCATGCGCACCGTTATTTTGCCTAATTGATTACTCATTTTACACAATGATCAAGAAAAATAAGACTTGTATCACTAAGAAACCAATCAAAATAAACTAAGCCATCACTAAACCAACATTTATCACTTTATTCAGTAACAATGGAACTTTGTTTATAAATAACAATGCTCGCATCACTGCGTCGTCAGTTGGTTACGTAACTAAGCAGTTGTGCAATAGTTGAAAATACTATTTTTACAGCTGCACAACTGTTACTTGTCATAAAAAAGACGTATACTTACAAACAATATAACATAGGAAATAGTCTGAAACAACTAAACTCAACTTCTTTTACCGAAAACCTAAACGTATTGAAGCCCGAGTATAGGTCGGGCTCCGTATACAACGGCAAGCGTGCTAGCCCGATCTATACTCGGACTCCGTGTTCAATGAGTTATAACTCAAACGATCTGTATTTTTTTGATAAAAAATATAGTATTTTTTATAAATTTGTACTATAGATTAACTTATAAGACCACAGTAATACATTTGTATCAAAAACTAAAATGTTACATGTTAGAGGAACTTAATTAGAAAAACTGTTTTAACTACATACTTTTACGGCCTTAACTAAAGCGGAATTTTACAGTATGGATACATTTTTGGACATTTTTATGCAAAAACTATAACCTTTTAATGTTGTATTTGTTATTGAAACACTTAGTCATGTCAAATCAAGCCCGAAGAGAATCTTCCTGGTGTGAAGCGTAATTAATTAACAAAAGAGTAGGAGTCTAATATTTTTTAGAAATTACAATCAAATAGTCCATCTAGGGGTTACATCGTGTTGAATAATCTAATCAATAAATGTTTTTTCATTTCAAAATGTTGTAAATGAGCATATTCAAATGGATGTTTCTTATAATTCACTTTTATATTTAAACTGTTAATGTTTATGTTGAACAATGTTACATATCGTTATGTGAATTACAGAAGACCTCATGGGAACAGTTTGTCATCAACTTTGTATTTACCTAAGTGAAAAATCTTTGCATTTTAATAATCCAAGATATATACAGTCCAAGACATATAAGAAGTCAACAAGAATATAAAGTCTAATAGTACAAATATTAAACAAAGCAAAGAAGAAACAACATGCAAGACGAAAAAAATAACAATAGAGTGAAAACTAGCCTATTGCAATCAGACAACATGGGGTCACGAAAACCTTGGATTTCAGCTCAGTGGTGATCGAGGGTGACAGCCACGCGCGTGGTCTAGCAGCTCTTCTCCAACAACGAGTGGATCGGAGGACTTCAGTGGCGGGTATCTGCAAGCCTGGGGCCAAGCTGGGAGCTGTTACATCTGCATCACCACTGCCATCGAGGAGCTGCTGCGTCATACTTGCCGGTACCAACGACATCGCAGCCGGAGAGTCTCAGACCATCTTTAGAGACCTCGAGCAGCGCATCCTCACCCGCACAGGCCCGGCCAATGTGTTTACTGGCTACTGTTCCCCACACAGACACGACCTACCTGCCCGCCACCCAGTGAACCAACAAACCCGCCTGGTGAACAACTATATGGAAGAGTTGTGTGTCAGACACAAACGTCTACATCTACTCAACTTCAACTCCATCAGTAGGCGGTGGTTCACTGGGCATGGAATGCACCTTGGGCCTGAGGGCAAGTGTCTACTAGCCGAGCTTATTCTGGACCATTTGGCGAGTCTCTCGGCACGTGCAAGGATAGGGCTACAGCCTGGAGTGCCCCCTACTCAACCGGCTCCCAGCTCCAACACTCTTCCAGCCACCCCAGCAGAGACCCCACCACCGCCGCCTCCGCTGGTCAGCTCACCTCCGCCCCGGGTCACCTGTTTCCAGCTCGATAGTTACGCGGATGTGGTGAGAATGGCTCCTCTTGCTACAGTGCCTGAAGGACAATCTAGACCATCAACATCACATGTTGAATCTGTTTTTTTAGGGACCCACCGCTTCAACTCATAGGACCAAATTGACAAACAAAAACAAACAAAATCGGCAAATCTCAAATAATCACCCAGAAATTGAAATAAGACTCCTGCTTCACCAAAATGCACAATCAGCAACCAACAAAATGGAAAGAAATCCAACTCATGTGCGAGGATCAAAAAAAAAAACTGATCTCCTTGTGGTAACTGAAAACTGGTTTAACGAGGAAAATCTCGCACATTACAAAATTCCAAATTACAAATTGGCTTGCGCGTTTTGTCGACCTCACTCCAAAGGAGGGGGCGTTGCAATTTTTCTGAAACAAAATTTCATGTTCTCCCCTTCTCCCCCTTTCCGATCCAAGATTTAGCCGAAAAAGACTTTGAAGCAGTAGGAATCAATTTGCAAACAAACAAATCTAAATTGTTAGTGATCGGAATTTACAGGTCTCCCAGCGGATGTAAGGACACTTTCTTTTCAAAATTCGAACAATTTACTTACGAAACTGACTAACCAACGTCAGAAATTCGTCGTAATGGGGGATTTTTAACATTGACGCGTTGGACAAAAGTCATCAGTCCACCATTCGACTAGTCGATTTATTGAGGTCATTCAACCTTGAGTTGCTTGTCAACACTCCGACGAGAGTTACGGCTACAACTAAATCGGCTATCGACAACGTCATCTCCAATCACTCAGGTGTCGCAGTGTCTGTGGTGGACACAGCGATTTCCGACCCACTATGGCCAAGAGGTCATAATAAGTGGAATAAAATTAGAAAGGGAGCCCAAAAGTACACATACAGTAAGAGACGTAAGGCCAGAAAACATCGCTCACCTCAACACTTCCCTGTCTAAAGAGACATGGAATTTTCTAAATTCATCTGATCCTGTAGAGCAGCAATTCAAAACGTTTAACGACACTCTAAATTTTCATTTTAACATCTGCTGCCCTACCAGAAAAAATTAGTGTTTGCGAAAAAAAATCAAACAACAAACATTGGATCACTAAAGGCATTTTGGTTTCTAGAGAAAAAAATTAAAGTTTTTCTCGGAAATTTATAAAAATACTTCAAATGACAACTTCAAAATTTTTTTTTAGGAAATATAAAAGCATTTACAGAAAAGTGATCCAAGCTGCAAAAAGCATATGATGTCTCAAAATCAATTCTCTCTTCCAAAAACATTTCAAAAACAACTTGGAGCAATCATTAACAATAAAACAAAGTTCACAAGCAAATCAAAATTTAAAATTGGGGACAAACTTGAGGAAGATGCAACTGAGATTGCTAAACCAGTTTAAACGGGTTTTTCGCAACCGTTGCTGGTGGGCTGATTCCTCGACCATCTGAACCTCAAGTACGCCCCTCGCGCGAAGACAGAGCCCCACAGACTCCATGGTGTTGGCGCCTGTTGTTGAGGATGAGCTTAAACGAATTATTCAGCAGCTCCCAGCCAAAAAATCAAACGATTTAAATCTTATGTCAACATGGCTCATTAAAAGTGTCTTCAAGCACTTAGTGAGACCATTAACCCAACTGATAAATTCTTCATTCCAAAGTGGAGTTTTCCCCTCCCTCCTGAAAGTCGCTAAAGTTGTCCCAATATTTAAGAAAGACGATCCGCTGTCTATCAATAATTATAGGGCCTGTCTCCATTTTGCCAGTATTGAGCAAAATATTTGAAAAACTTTTTCTCATAAGAATGCTTTCTTTTTTTTGGACAAATATACAATCAGCTCTCTGATGAACCAATTTGGGTTCAGAAAGGGCAAATCGACAACTGACGCAGTTGTTAGTCTTGTTGATATGATTGTGGAGGGGATAGAAAATCGGAAACACACAATGAGTGTGTTTTCTTGACCTGTCCAAAGCATTCGACTGCGTTGACCATAACACACTGCTAGACAAACTGGAGTCTCATGGCATTCGAGGCGTGCCCCTTGAATGGCTTAGCTCATTCCTAAGCCACAGATCCCAAATTTCAAATCAACTGTCCAGGCCAATAAAACTGAAATATTGGTGTCCCACAGGGATCCATACTCAGTCCTGTGCTTTTTCCCTGCTTTATGTCAACGACATAGGATCATCACTTCGGCATGGAAAAACTAGTGCAGTATGCTGATGATACGACTCTCTGTTTCAGTGGGAAAATCCAGTGAAGTTTTAGAACAACAGGCTTTTGTTGGACATCAACAACTGTGTCCAACACTTTCAACAGCCTCAATCTCACAGCAAACTCATCAAAATCAAATGTTTTGAATTTTTCTTTGCGTGTGGTGGAAAACCTTAGTGAACCCGCAGTTTTCTTGGAGGACTCCACACTGGACGAAGTCTGCTCTTCAAAATTCCTGGGAATACCACCTTGATAGAGGGTTGACCTGGAATGATCATATTGACCACGTTTTGTGCCAAACTTTCCTCAGGAATTTTCGTTCTGAGGTCTTTAGCAAAATACTGCCCGAGTCAGGTACTGATAACGGCGTATTACGGCTTGATTTATCCCCATTCTGTCCTACGGTCTGGTTCTGTGGGGAGCGTGTGCAAACACTCACTTCCAGAGAGTTTTCAGACATAAAAAAAAATCGATTTCGAATCATCGCAAAAATCAATTACAGAGAGTCGTGCAGGCCGGTTTTCAAGAAATTGCAGCTGTTGACGTGCCGTGTCTCTACATTTTAGAAACAACCATGTTTTGTATGTACAAATGTGCCTTAACCAGAGGCCGGGACATACACATGTATGAGACACGAGGCAGAGAAAACTACCGAACGGGAAGACACAGAACGGTAGTTTGTGAACACTTGCCTTCGCAAGCAGGTGTTTAATTTCCTCAAACAGACTGCCCAACTCTATAAAAAAACCTACCCCAACGCCCAAGGCGTTTCAAAGCTCGTCTCAAACGCCTTTTGGTGTCGCATGCATTTTATAATGCAGATGAGTTTTTTGAATTCGACTGGGAGACCACACAATTGGAATGACTGACTCCAATGTATGAAGTGGTTTCATTGGCCAGGAATGAAAGATGCGTGATTGTAAAACTGTATGTTTGAATGAGGTAATGTGGTATGAATGTTTAAAATTTTAGAATTACTCGTACAATATTGACGTTTGCTATGCAAACTCATACATGTTGTCCTTGCAATAAAAGAATTTGATTTGATTTGATATACAAGTCTTCTTAAAATTACCAAACAAAAATTGATATAAACTGATAAAATCACACTGTGAATGAGGAATGCATTAAAATAATACACTATTAAAACGTCTATTTGCACATATTCCTAAGAAAACCTCTACACTGTATCTTTGGTGCCAGAATATTCAGGATGGGTATGGTTTGGGGTAGGGGCCTCCTAACCTTAGAAGATCTCGAGACCAGCTTTGCTCCAGCCTCTTCCAATCGAAGTGGGCAGGATGTTTAGGTAACCACACACGTAGTGATTGTCAAGTAAGGATATTGGTAAAAAAGTACTACGAATTTATCTTATTATATTAAAACCTGATGTTAATCATCGATTCAATTACAAAATAAACCACAAAGGTATTACTGAACACAAATTCTTTTACAACTTTTTCTGCCTTTCTCAATTAGAGTAATTAGGTTTTAAGCTCTATTACTTAACGATACTGCTTCTGAGTGTTCCATTTAATGCCACTAATTTGTTTTGTTTCACTGCTGGTAAAAATATATTTTTGTTTATTTCAGGAAATAAAGTTTTTTTTTCATTTTGTAAATATACACTGCACAGCTGTCTTCTATTAATTATGTTTATTAATTATCGGAACATGACCAGTAAATTTTTTCTCTATAATACAAGTTAGAGCACAACTAATAATTTAAAACCATAATATGAAAGGAATTACAAATTACAGGCCTATTCCATGTATTAGTGCAATTTCGCATACTTAAAGAACCAAAATTAAATTAATTAGGACATTTCTCATCTAATAGAATTTTATTTCAAATAGGTTATTAAATAATATATAATTTACTCAAGTAACGCTTAGAGAATGAATTACGGTTTAAAACATATTTCAAACGAAATAAAATAGTGAAGTCCAAATTAAATAACAAACATTAAAGAGTATTTTAACTATATTAGTTTATAACTTTTTTTATTCTGAACGTGAATATTTACACACCGTGACATAAATAAAGGTCCGACTTACCATCATTATTTTATTTGTTTTCCTTATAAGAATCATAAATATCAAATAAGTGCCAAGATTTATATTTAAAAATAGTGAGCCTTTTTTACATTCTTAGTGTGTTTTACACTAAAGAGGCAAAAGCTTAGGCATTGATCTCATATACGTGCCAAATTTGTCGGTACCAAGAGTTTAAATAATAAAAGATACATACAACGCACCCTCAATGTATAAATATTTTACAGCAATCTTTCAAATTTGAACATAAAGATCTTTCTAAAACAATATTGTATAAATATATTCTATTAGAAGAGCATAAAACTTTGCCTAAAAGTAGAACATACAAATTTATCTAAATATATTCACTAGGTCTTACGTTCATGGCAGTTACATAGAAGAAATGAACGTAATATTGTCTTCGGTTTGCGCGCAATACCGATTGGAATATTAGCCATTAGTATATAATATTATTAATACCCTAACTATCGTATATGTAGGGTGGATTTCAAAGTGTATTAATGATGTTTAAGTAACTTAAATCCTTCTCTTACAGTAAAAAGTAATGCTCACGTAACTTTTATACATGTCAGCGGAATTACAAAATTAAGCTATACAGTTTTATAAAGATTAACACATGCAGTTGAGAGCCAAATTAAGATTCTTCATAAGACTTTACAATAATAATTTAAAATAGTTAAATATCTCATAAAATAAGCTATTTACTCGTATTTAGTTAAATACTCATAATTGAAGCACTGTCAGTCATTCACATCCTACATCACCCTTGAAACTAACGTAAACTGATATTTTAAGTTATGTGAAGCTTAAGCCTCTCTTCTCTATACGTATGACCCTAGCGATAATTATTATTCCTTACAGGCCGACTTTAAAGAAACCACCTTGAGTTTTACCTCAACTAAAACTAATTTAAATCCAAAATACTTTTTACCTCTTTGTTTGAGTCACATAATTATAGAAGATGTCTAATATTAAATGCATAGTTAGTACATATCTAATAAATTTATTATATTTTCCGTAAAATAAATATGACTCTTTTAACATTCAGCGAAGCAATGTGAATATAATTTATTATTAAAATGAATTTGTTATGAAATCAATGTATAATACAAATATTGAAAATAATAAAAACCATTAATAGGCGTATTAATCATATGTTTTAATGACACATATGTAATGATTTTGCAATTTAAAAAAATTGTTAAAATATTTTAAGTATAACCTGTGTTTATGAGGCTGAAATCAAAAGGGCTACCATTAAAACTAGTTTTAAACCATTTTAGTGTACACAAAATTCAACTTAGCCTCTTTTAGGACTGAATTAAATTTTATAGGTATTTTAAATACCTTAAGTATTTAGCCCAAAATAAAGTACCTAATATATAAAAAAGGCATTAATTTAACTTTAAATAATTTATATCTTTGATAAAAATATCATACAGTTGAACATGATAAAAACGTATAGCAATTATTAAGCGTCCGATCACAATTTTAAAATAATTTTTATAAGACACATTGGGATATTTTCTGTACAGTATAAAACTTATGTTATTTCATATTTTTATTATATGTATAAAACGAATTTATAAGATAACGAAAATATGTGAATACACACAAGTTTATGTAAAGGAAACAGGATTTTTCCGGACATTTACCATCGTTCATTAAAACAAAAATCTGTAACACTACGTTTCGAGACCTGCAATCTGATCTCTTCTTCAGGTAAATAACTAACCTAATACATAATAATTACAAACTAGGTTAAAATAAACAAATCATACCAAAGCGTTGTGACACACCTGAGTCAGGAATCACAACCACTATGTTGTATGTCAACTTCACTAACTCTAAAACATGCACTTAATAAAAAGCTATAAACAACACTAATCATTAAAACTGAAGTGCAGAATACAGGTTACAATACGTCTGCATTCGTCTACAAACCACCTACGACTGTCACCTGTTTCTTTCACAATCCTTCCATCGTCAAAAATATATGCAGTTATCAATATAATTCACACAATATATTTGGAACTTTGTTTTTGCCCAAAGACTATGAACATTTATGGAAATAAACCTCTTTGAAATTGAATCATATAGAAAATAAAATCTTATCAGATACATCACGACGACAATAAAGTCCGCAAAACTTTATGTGAGTACTAGCTTTATGTTCCATGTCTTTTTTCATACGTTTATATTTTATTTGTGTTTTTAATACAACCTTGCGTACTGTAATAAATTTAAACAAATCTAAAATTCATAAATTTTATTAGTGCTCGTATAATAAAATTCCATAAATAAATCATAAGTTTACAAAACCTTGTTGTTTCCATATCACATACAAAAGTCATATTACAATGTGTTTGGTTATTTGGCGACATTTTTCTTGATTCAGGCCCACCGACAATACTCCTTTTAGAATATATACTCTATATCGTATTAGATATTACCATGGAGCAAGAGCTTACACAAATTCAATAAAACGTTTCATTGAATCTATTATTAATAAATTATTAATGTATTATTAATATTAAAAATTTTAAACTAACACATTTAAACCCAGAGATGCTGTAAGTTTAATCTATGCTTGTTGGACAGTAATAAAAGAGATGTTATATTAGGGTTCTATACCCGGTTTTTACTAAAAAACTGGTACATTGGCGTAGAAAATTAAATGTGAGTCAGTGGCTGTTTATGTACGCTCTGCCTCACTTTATACACAATTGAGCAAGATATTTACTTTCGACTTTTCTTCAACTTTAATACTCACTGTCCTTAACATATTTTATCAATTCTTTAACCTGCCAAAACTAAATAAATTAATAGGATATATAAATAAGCATCGACAAATTTTGAAAAAAAATCCTTATTGAAAGTTTTGTATTGGTTTTAAAAATTAAAAACTAACCAAGAGGTATTAAATATACGAGCTAAACCATTATACTTAACCTCTATCCGTCATTTGATCTAAGTTTTAATAATTATTCCCTTGACTTCAATATTTTCTGTGAATTTGTCTTGCAAGGTATGTTTGCATATATAACTGAATTAAAGCAAAAACATATACGGAAAAATCTCGAGGGGGCTAAAAAGAAGAATCAAGTCTGTTATGTTGATTTTGGTAAATATATATGTATATATACAGGGTGTGTACATAAAGTCCTGCACGGGTATAATATTTTCTGAACGATAACAGATAAATCAACAAGATTTGGTACATCAATACCACACCTAAAAATCTACTTTTTGAAGGAAGTATCAGTTTTCTGTAATATCATGGGGACGTCCCGCAAGGAGTCGGAAGGAAATCTTAAATAGGAGCATAGGTCAATATGCACATCATTTTAAAGGGCTTATCTAGCAGAGTTTAATGCCGCAAACCGCACTCAAAAAGATTGATCCAGTACAAAATGGCGGCTGTTCAAAGGTTTTACTTGGTTACATTTTATTAGTAGCCATAACCCCAGTAAAACAAAACTGCAACCAAACGAATACTGCAGCTACGGGGAATCTTGCAGGGGAACTGAGCGTAGGGACTCTTGCGGATTCTCAATAAATGACTGCAATACATCTAAAGAGTTGTCTTCGGTTGTTGCAGTAGCGGGCCTTCCTGACCTATGACGATCGGAAAACAATTCCTGTTTCCATAAAGCGTTTTTGAACAGTTCTCCCTACAGTTGTTCTAGAAATTGGCTGCCTCACGTGAAAGTTGTCATTAAATAAATGGCATGCTTCCTCGTGTGATCATCTGTTATTTCCCCAACCAACCATCATAAGAAGTGTTATACGTTCACGTTCGTCAAGCGACATAGTGTAGTTGAAGAACTACAGGCAATACGACAAACTCTTTTGTACTAAAGCGCACTGATAGAAAGGATGGACAGCACTACTAAAACAAGAAAACTAGAATAGCCTACTATGAATAGACTGGCTAATAGGAAAGTCCTAACTGCGACCCAAAGATAAGAGATTTCTAATTGTTACTGTTATCAGGTTTTCCCCGTTATCAATATATTGGGACCAAATTTGTAACCCTTGAGGATAACTAACGTCATAATTCACTTCTGTACAACTGAAAAGCATAATGTAGTAGTTAGCTGCAGTATTCGTTTGGTTGCAGTTTTGTTTTACTGGGTATGGCTACTAATAAAATGTAACCAAGTAAAACCTTCGAACAGCCGCCATTTTGTACTGGATCAATCTTTTTGAGTGCGATTTGCGGCATTAAACTCTGCTAGATAAGCCCTTTAAAATGATGTGCATATTGACCTATGCTCCTATTTAAGATTTCCTTCCAACTCCTTGCGGGACGTCCCCATGATATTACAGAAAACTGATACTTCCTTCAAAAAGTAGATTTTTAGGTGTAGTATTGATGTACAAAATCTTGTTGATTTATCTGCTATCGTTCAGAAAATATTATACCCGTGCAGGACTTTATGTACACCCGTATATACATATAATTGATACGGGATAACTCTATAGAGCGTCATATGTTGAAAATTTTCTAAATGTGCGTCTTCCTTGACGAGCATAAACTTGTTATTTGCTTGTAGTAAGAATATACTGATTTTCTTTAGCAGTCATTACAAATACAAGTACAATATTGATTTGGTTATAAACAAGTAGATGATGATATGCACGATTACACCTTAAAAATGTCTTTCCATTCGACGACAATTTATATATAAATATATATATATATATATATATATATATTATATATTATATATATTAATATTATAATATTATATATATATATTAATGGCCAATTACATGTATTCTAATTCAGTACAGTGGTAGTATTATTTTATGTGAAATCCTGGCACGCCTATGCGCTACAGACTCTGTGGAGGCAATTAGAGTACTTAAGAGAAATGACAGGAATAAATAAATAAAGCTTAAGATAACAGGTTTTATATGTGTATATGTCATTAATCATATAACAAATCTTAAATTTTTACAAAATAAATTTGTTGTTTGATATCGCTAAATACGTACATTAGACCTATGAGGTTCCAAACCTAAAATCTAAAACTATATTACTGACGGTGTCAATCTCTTGTAAATCAACGCTGACGTTCAAGCGTTAATAGCACTGTCAGCATATAACGTTCCAATAACCAATACTAAAGCTAGTGAACCCCTCTTCAGCAGATGCCAAAATAACAAGAACTCAATTATTGAGTCTCACAGTGGTTTTGTTAAAGTAAAATGGAGCGCTGTTCAGCGGTGATCTAATAAACTAGGAACTAGGAATGTTAGTGACCTTGTGTTACCGAGGTAGTATAGGCCGATTAGTTATTAATGTAGTTAGTATCACTATTTTGTACCATTATATAATTGTGAAAACTAATAATAAAATATTAATTTATGCTACGTATGGGATACGCGTTATCTTTAACACTCTTAAAAGTTTTTGTATTTAAGTGTTTTCTTATGAATATCTCCGATGTCCGAATGATTTGTGTGGTGCTATATATCATTAACCTCTTGAGATGTGCAAGGCCACGATAGGATGTATTCTCCTATCTAAATCTGATATATAAGTATATTACAAGAGACATTTTTTTAAATTTCCTGGAAACCTAAAATATAAAACCCATGTCACATCTCTCTCAGTGTTCACTGACGATGTTCCGCAAGATTGCTTCCACAAAGGAAAGCCTTTAAATATATCTTACCCTTTCTATGTGTTTCAGAGTGTAAAGAGGCGCTCGACGTACAGTTTGGCAGAGATGGAAATACGTGTGTTTCAGTACTATATCTTGTTATACACTTTAAACGTATACTATTTATGTCGAGTAATATTACTTCTAGCTTTGTTTGTCAAGGATGCTTTAGTTACACGTAATAAAATCTAAATGAGAATTCAATACATACTTTTCTATAAAGACATTTGCGATATGCTAGACCAAATTTTGGAATTTTTTTACTGTTTTAATACTATACTGAACTTTTTACGGAAGTAAACATAATAAATAGAAAGTATAAATTAAAGTCGCTTTTTCTGTTCGTCTGCTTGTGAATTGATAATTTTTAAACTCCTCAACGGATTTTTAAACGGTCGGCTTCCTGATAAAACAAGGCAGGTTCGTAGATACATCAATATTGTAAACAGCAAATGTAGAAACAGGCTTGTATAATGGGAAAATTGATAGTTTTATGCGCATTCATTGTTAATACTGACTAAAGACTAAACCATATGGCGTAAAATAAAATAATGTATTATGGATTGGATATTACGAAAAAGCTTACAAAAAATTCCGCGGTAACATAATCTCAAAAGAATAGCCTACAATAAAAACTTTGCTCTTTTTTACATTTCATTAGCATTTTCCAACCAATTTACATCAATAAAGTATCCCACCAATGTATTATATATATATATATATATATATATATATATATATATGTAAAGATTAGGTCAAGTTGCTCTTTAAGCAAAACATTTTGATCAATACTTAGGTAAATAGATATTGCGTTTAAAAGGACGCGTATTCTTGTTGCGCGACATATGACCAAAGAACGGCACCTGTGCTTCAACTGGTCAAGTGGGCATCACACCGCACTTCATATTGGATTATAATAATGAAATATATAATATAATAAATTAAAATAATCTTTAACTAAGGCAATGTAGAACTGATTAGTAGAGTTACTATCTTAGTGTATTTTTAGATAATCGACATTGGCAGTTATTGTTATTTTATTTTTCTAAAATATTAAGATACACTTTTTATTTTTCAACAATTTAATTTAGGAAGGAAAGTAGAATTGAAATAGAAATTGGAGGGGAAATCCCATAATATTACTACGTAACCGTAATCCCCTTAAAGTATGCAGTGGGACAAGATTACTAGTAAAATCTTTTAAAAACTTCATATTAAAATGAACAATACTGACTGGAATAAGTCACAGGATCAATCATTCAATGTTGCAGGATAAGCTTTGAATGTTCAGTGTATTTACATGGATAACACTCTATGTTGCCATTTCACGTTGCCTTAAATGATTATAAATTACCTCATTTCATAATATCATTTCATTGGTAAGGCGATTGGTTATTATTGGCCAGATTAGTACATTAGGTTATTTCAAAGTTTCATGGGAAGATTTTAATCAACATGAGTCTTAAAGACAAAATTCAATGATTGTTTATCATTCAATATAGAAGTATATTTCTAAAAGGTGTATTGGATTCGTGCAAAGCCGTAACGGGTCGCTAACGATGTTATAAAATACATTAAAATAATACAGTTTAGGTAAAATACGCATAAATATATATTTGGTGATGTAACATAAAATACAGTATTTATTTATAGTTAGAAAGGATAGACATTAGTTGTTGACAGTTTAAAATGAATGTTAAGTCCATACTGCAGTTTAAAATATCTTACATTTCCAGGAAATTATTGCAATTTCTTAAATTAGGGATTCCTTATTGGTCTAGTATATTTTGAAGGTCCATCACGTTATGTTATAGAACATTGTACGTCGGTTGATTCGAGTAAGTGAACCAATTATCAGGCTATCAATTATATAATCTTCATACGTATAATAATCCGTGTAATATAATATATGTATACATAAGTGTGTAATTAAGGGAGTAAAAATGACGATAAACTGATAAATAAACATGATTATGTGAATGTCCATTTGTGAATTTCCAATCGTTCTACCAAATCAGTACTACCAGACTTGTAGGATAAATGTGCAGTTTAAACATTGTTAAGCAAAAGACATAGAAAGTTACATGTTTATTTAAAAAGGCGGCTGGTTCACCGTAATTGCTCGACCATTTGTTCTGAAGCACAAACATAAACGTCGAGCTGCTGTGGAGATTTAGCACCACACGTTATTTACTAGAACGTAGTTTTGGGACACAATAAGAATTATAAGCCAACAATATAATAAATTTAATATTATTTTCAAATTAATCAAAATTAGGTTGAACGATTTATTTATGCTGAATTTAGTACACATCAAAATACTTTCTTTATGTATATTTAACAAGGCAAGATTGATAAACAAACAGTCATTAGATATAAAACACTATGTCTTTTATATAGTAAAGTTGCTGCTCTACAAGGTCAACCCTCCAATTCAACCCACCAGTCCAGCTCTATCAGACGAGCCGATAAGAGCTCCTTATCTGTTTCAAGATTATACGAGCCTCGTGTTACGCGCGTGTCTTTTCCTGTCTTTGCCATATAGTTTTCTTTTATAAGTCGTAAAAAATGGCAATTTGTGGCGTCTGTAGAAAATCTTCTAATGATGAGAGTGATGTAAAGTGCACAGGATCATGTGGTTATGTATTTCATGGGGATTGCATCAGAGATGATAAGAAAACACGGTCAACTAAGGACTTCAAATGTAAAGAGTGCAGGGCTTCATCTTCACAAAGCAGCGCAAAATCTACTGCATCATGTGAGCTAAGCAAGAACTTCTTACTTAAGGTAATGGAAGGCTTTAAAAAATATGTTTTTACTGAAATGGAGTCTTTCAAAAAGGAGGTATTCACAGAGATAGTAGCATTTAGGGAAGATGTAAACTAGCTGTCATCGTCTCTGCAATTTATGTCTGATAAAATGGACTCTTCCTGTAAATTAATGGAAAAGTTAACTGCACAATTTGCTGAATTGATTAAAAAAAATGAAGAAATAAACACAAACAACATCTTCCTTATTAACGAAGTGAGAGAGTTGCGTGAAAAATGCGAAATATGGAACAATACTCAAGAGTGAAAAATATTGAGATACGTGGTCTCCCTGCAACCAAACACGAGAGTGTCGATGTTTTGGTGAAGGATGTGGGTGCAGCCATCGGGGTCGAGGTCCTCGTCGGTGGCATCTCCGCCGCTCACCGAGTCCCTTCCTTCAGTAAAGACAGGGATACTGCGCTGGTCGTGCAGTTTCGTCAACAGGACTAAGAAAGAAGAGTGGATCACTAAGTACAGGATGAGGAAACCACCGTTGACAGCCCAGCAGGTGAATCAGCGCTTCCCAAGTCAGCGAGTCTACATAAAAGACCATTTGTCGCCCGAGAACAAGCAACTTTTGTCCAAATTGAAGCAGAAGTGTCGTGAAATCGGCTACACCTATGCCTGTTGCAGGGACGCCAAGTTTTTTTGCCAGGAAAGCTCCAGGAGAACCTGTTAAAAGAATCAGCAACTTCGAGGACATTGATAAGCTCAAATAAACACTAATATAGTATTAAAACTTATGTAAATACAGTAAAATTATTTTGTTTTATTACCGTAAATGGAAATTGTTTTTAAGTACACTTAATTTGTAGACCACTCATACTAAAAATACTTTAACTTGACATACAAAATAAAAAATTATGACTAACTATTCATATTCATTAAATAAGTTTTTGGTTGGAGAATATAACGAGCAAAGTTATGATTTAATTTATGCTAACATACGGAGCTTAAGGAAAAACTTCAATGCTTTTATTTTAGAACTAAGCCAAATTAAAAAGAAAATTAGCATTTTAATTATGTCTGAAATTTGGATAAGTAGCGACGAAGTTGATTTGTTTCATATTCAAGGGTACAACACCGTGCATTAATGCAATGACACGTACCGATCGGGAGGGGTAATTTGCTATGTCGCTGATGAAATATGTGTAACTAATTTAAATGTGAAATCTGATTACTGCTAATGTTTTGTTTTTGAAACTTGAATTCAATAATTATTTCTTTAATCTAATTTGTATTTATAGACTACAGGCTTTTAGTGGATACAATTTTATTAATGAATTTTTTTACACATTTGTCAAATGTAGGAAATAACTCAATTATTGTAGGTGACATTAACATAGACTTACTAGACGGTTCACAGACAACTCAGCACTATTTAACAATGTTGAATGGTTTAGGATTCTCTCAAAGTATTACTTGCCCAACTAGAATTACTCTCCAGACATTTCGTGTTTGGATCATATTTTTATCAGATGTAAAGATTTATCGCGTTTTATTACTACAGTGTTTGACATTAATTTAACAGATCATTGCCTGCTTGGCTTAAAAGTATTTTCAAACAATAAACGTAGTTATTATCTAAATATAAACAAGAATAACCGTCCCAATGAAATGTTTTCTACCGATTATGTTTTATTAAAAAGAAAACAAAATAAAATGTCCTTTGAGAATATTTTTATGAATACTGATGTAAATGTATGTTTTAATACTTTCCATGATATTTTCAGTAATATTATAAATAGTTGTAAGAGGTCTGGAGGTATACATGAAAAGCTGTACAGGGCTAAAAAATTTAGTCCATGGATTAATGCAACAATTCTGTCAAAACTGAATAGAAAAAAAACATTTATATAAAATATTGAAACAAAGATTGTATGATCGGAACTATATAAATTATTTTAATCGTTTTAGTGAAAATTTGAAACAAGAAATAAATGAAACAAAACAGGCTTACTTTGCACAAAAACTTTTGTCGTGTAAAAATGATTCAGCAGAACAATGGAAAATAATAAATAGTTTAACAGGAGTAAATAAAAGTAAAAATATTGACCGAGTAGAGCTAGATAACGGAGAACTGATAACAGAGCCGGATATAATCGCCCATGAGGTAAACAACTATTTTATCAAGGTACAGTCAGTTCAAGAGAATGTTGGTAGAGTCGGACCTGTCCACCTCAACCATATTTTATCTTTTTTTATGTATTACCAACCAAAGAGAATGAAGTGTTGGAAGTAATAAGAGGTTTGAAAAACAAGAAGTCTAGCGGTTTTGATAATATAAATACTAATTTGATTAAGCTAGTACCCGACGTTATATCACGGGTTTTATCACATATAATTAATTTGAGTTTTCACACTGGGGTATGTCCTGACAGACTAAAAACAAGTGTAGTAGTCCCTATGTAAAAAAAGGAATTTCAATAAAATTAGACAATCTACGTCCTATTAGTTTGTTATCTGTTGTTTCTAAAATGTTTGAAAAATTAATGAAAGTTAGGCTTATTAACTATTTGAACAGTATATCTTTTTTAGTAAAGATCAATATGGTTTTAGAAAAGGCAAAAATACAGAGGATGCTTTCATAAATGTAACGGATCTGATTTATAGCAGTTTAAACAGTGGAAATAAGGCCACGGGCTTATTTATTGACTTTAAGAAGGCTTTTGATTTGATAAATCATAGAATATTGCTTGTGAAGTTGGAGGCAGCAGGGGTAAGAGGAGTAGCACTCAGCTGGTTCCGTACTTTCCTCACGGGCCGTCAGCAGCGAGTCCGCATATGAAACTGCCTTAATGGACCTTTAAGGATTGAGCGCGGAGTTCCACAGGGATCTGTCATTTCTGCATCCCTTTTTCTTGTATTTATAAACGACATGCTTAAATTAAATTTCTTTGGAAAACCTAGTGCGTTTGCGGATGACGTGGCGCTATTTTACACAAGCAAAAGTATTGACATTTTGACAAACCGAATAACAGAAGATCTTGAAAAAAGATACACTGAGAAATTGGTGTTCCAAAAATGAAATGTACATAAATGTGAAAAATACGAAGTATGTAAATTTTGATTTTAAGGGTTTTGAGTTAAGTACAGTTTTAAAGTATCATAGTTTAGATTGCATAAACGAAAAATGCAGTTGCGAATGCATTGCGAAGGAATCAAGTTTTACATATTTAGGGGTAGTTCTTGATCAAAATTTAAACTGGGAAGGACACGTAAAAACAGTTCAAACTAAATTAAAATCATCACTTAGAAAATTTTACTTTTTAACAAATATTAATTGTAGTACACAACTCTTAAGGAGTATTTATTTTTCATTAATAGAATCTATTTTCATTAATAGAATTGCAATATGGTGTGATTTGTTGGGGAGGGACCCACAAGTACATAATTGAAAGATTAAGAGTTATACAAAACCACTTTATAAGATTAATTCTAAGAAAACAAAAAAGGGAAAGCTCTTTTCCTCTATTTATTGATATGAAGGTTTTACCCATCCAGCATCTTTATGTTTTTAAAGTTTTGAGATTATTTTATTTGCGTAGCGGAAACACTGGGACAACAGATCTTTTATATTTGATCAGAAGCATTGATCGTAGAATGTTCAGAACGTTGAAAGTCTTTATTTAAACATTCTTTTCAGTATAGCGGTCCAAAATTATTCAATATATTACCGGAGGAAATAAAGAAAGCACAAAACATAAATAATTTTTGCGTTTAAATTAAAAACTGGTCGTTTTCTCAACCAGATGTTTCTAATTTTAAGGATTAATTGTATAGCTGTAATATTTTATTTTTTACAACATATTTAAGTTTTTTTATTAATATGGGGCGAGTTGTTTATTTTTGTGTTTAATTATCACTTTTAATTAAAAATCTTTCTTGGCCGGCTAAGGAGGTACGTACACCATATCTTTTATGAAACCCCAGAAGAAAAAATCTAGCCGTGTCAGGTCTGGGGAACAGGGGGGCCATGCAATTGGCGCATCACGGCCAATCCATTGACCTGGGAAGCGGTCATTTAGAAAATCCCGGACGTCAGTCAGATAGTGTGGTGGTGCGCCATCTTGCACAAAGAAAACATTTCGTTCTCGGTAATCCTTATCGATCTGTGGTGTTAAAAATTGATGCAACATATCAATGTACACTATCCCATTGATGGTTCTCTCTTGGAAAAAAAGGGGCCGTACAATTTCCTCTTGCTCAACGCACAAAAAACGTTCACTTTTGGGCTATCACGAATATGTTGTAATGTTTAATGTGGATTTTCGCTGCACCAAATCCTACAGTTATGTGTGTTTATCTTGCCGCTTAAGTGAAAAGTGGACTCTTCAGAAAATATTATGTTGTCCAAGAAATGTTCATCATCATCCACTCGATTTAACATATCCACACAGAAGTTCCAACGGGCAATCTTATCAGTGTCTTTAATTGCTTGTAAAAGCGAATATCGGTATGGTTTCAAGTGCAAACGTTTTCTTAACAAACGCCAAACCGTCGTATGTGGTACTTGCAGCTCACGAGATGCACGCCGGGTCGATTTCGTAGGGCTATTTACAAAACATTGTCTCACTTGCTCAACGACTTCGTAAGATGTGCTTGGACGGCCTGGGGATTTTGTTATGTTTCACTGAGCACCCTGTTTCTACAAAACAACTATGCCACTCATAAATTGTAGGCCTACTAGGAGGATCTTTAGGTACTTGGTACGAAAATTACGCTGAACTGTTGTCGCAGACTTCGATTCTTCAAACCAAAACACACAACTAGCACGCTCCGGTCCAGTGAAGGCAGCCATGTTTAACGTAACTGTCACTAGCGCTTGTGCGGCTCGATTAGGCACTAGCGGACTACGCGAGTCAAAACTTGAACTGTCCTGTCCTGTTCCTTTAAAGCAAACACCAAAACCAGCTCTGTTCCTTGTTTAATAAATTTTATATGAATTTTCAAAGTTGTAAAGTCCTTTTTGAAACGCCCTGTATTTAGCCGAAGTCATACCAAATAATCCAGAAACCTGATTTTTTTCAAAAGTTTCCTACTAATCAAATAATCCCCAAAACTCAATGAGTGTTATACCATTGAAGATTGTTTTCAATTTGGACTTAGCTAGTTTTAAATCTGCATTTAATTTACTCTTCAAACTAATTAAATATTTGTTTATCCTACAAGCATATATGTTTCAATCATTTATATATCTTTTTCCTTTTCTGAATTTTTTCGAGAGTTTATATGTAGGCCTACTGTAATCATGTTTTGGATTGAAAAGTAATAAATATTAAATTTTCTAAAACATTTGTATTCATTTTTAAGAATAATGCATCGATTACAGTCATCTCTAAACAAACAGTACTTGTGCGAGCAACTTTGCTTGAATATTTTATTACAAAAACTAAAGCTATTACATTTTTTACTGAAATTAATCTAACAAATACATCATCAGTAGGTATCTAGCTCAGAAGTATTAAAATATTCATACCAATGTATCCTAAAAACAATATTATGCATAGCAAACTCACCTCGAACAGTACTAATACTAATAACAAAATTAGCTTGAGTGCAAATTTGTATACGATAAACAGCGATCAGGTTGAAGTACATTCCATGTCATTGACCCTGACATTCAACTTCAAGACGTCAGCTGATCTGATAACGACCCTCTCCTCCTCAACACACAAAGCCACACTGATAACAGTGACGTACAACTACGCCAGCTCTTTAACGGTTATTATTCTTTTTAAACCAATTGTAGCCGTTCATTTTTAGCTTTTTAAATTTGATGATACTAATCCATACTCCATGTTTTAATAGTAAAATATCTATCTCTGGTATTAACTTAGTTGACTCCAATTCACCAATAAACGAACTAAAATTTCGCCCAATATTTGTGATACTTCATAACACCGAAATTGTTAAAGTCTGTCACGATGCTACTTTAAAATTATTGTATTACCATTTTATCGAACTACAATTGACAAATTACTACTAATAATATCCCTTGCAACAGGTATGCTCAACTGACAATAATGTTTGTGGCTCCCGGCTTGTGCCAGCGTACTTTTAATGTTATAGCTGAATATATATTCCAAAATAGTTTGTATCTTTTACTTTTTTATATGTATACTAGTGTTTTTGTTACTTGACTTTACACATTTTTACAGGCGCCATTTTGTTAATACTAGCCGATTACACAATATTGTTTTCACTATTCCTCTCACTTATCATAACCTATGTGCAAAGGTATCTGTAGCTTCACTAGTAGTAGAAATAATTTTTTTAAATAAAATTACAAAATGGCGTTTAGTGGCAAACAGCTCGTTTCTTGGCCTATATTATAGAAACTTAAAAAAATCATTAGTACTATCAGCCTTAGAAATTTCCCATCTGTAAAACTGTAACAAAATAAAATATCTCCCAAGTTTTAATTAATTTTTTATGATTTCGTATTACGTATGAACATTAGGGTTGGTTTCTTTCATTGCGGTCCACAATTTCTGTAATGGGACCAAATCGACTGGAGTCGTTTCACTACAGTCGGCGAGTTAGCAACATTGTCCATTGTCCGAGTAATTAGCTTGGATCATCATATGATGCATTAGAGTAAAGTATGCAACTTTACGTTTTATGTGTTGAAATAAACAAAATTATTTTCGTCATCTTCCAGTTAGATAACTGCTAGATGATAAAAAGAAGACAGACAGTTAAAGCAGATAATATACGTAATTTACATATATACATGTGTAATACACACACACACACACACACACACACACACACACACACACACACACACACACACACACACACACACACACACACATATGTGTATTTGTAAAGTACTTTTTGTGATTCAATGTTTATTGAAATAAAATCAGGCTTTTGCCACTGATACAAATTTAATTAACGTGTGTATAATTGGTGCTGATTTCTCTAAAATGATTAGTGAATATTTAAATTCAATTTTATATGTATTACCTAATAATAATAAATTTTGTATAATAACGATCAAAATTTCAATGTTAAGGATTCTGACAAAATATTTGAATATGGTAAATGAGATTTAGGTTATAATTAGAAATTATAATTTTAATTAGGTTATAATCAATGTTACAATGATGATGTGCCAGCTAAGAGATAGAACAATATTATCCCCACTAATGATCAATTACATTCGATCAATTACAAGTTTATCATTCCTGCGATTTTTGGATATTAGAATAAATTGTTAATGAAGTGGGAAATATTAATAATTGTGACAGATTACAAAGTTAACTAATAGAAATGTTCAATGTGCCTCTTAAAATGTAACATTGGATTCTTAGTATGTTTTGAAAAAAAAAAAAATGAATTGGAAAAGCTTACAGTTTTTGGCAATGTAGTAAGAGTAGAGTCTTACCAAAATGTATACTCTTCACTACAAAGATTTTGTAAAAATAAAGAAGGGTGAAGTATGAGGTAGTAGTTTTCAACAATGTTATTCTTCACAGACTTCTTCCTTGTAATCTTATTCATCACTATCTCGGTTGAAGAGGATTGTAAAAATAAAATATTTAAATGGATTTATTTTACCAAATTTGTTTCAAACAACTTTTAAAAATGTGAGAGAGAAAAATACATTTAGCTTTAAATAATTTTTATATTTTGACTTAAAATTATAATTTATATTATGATGAGGTTAATAGACCCATAAATACCTGAACGGAAACCAAATTAAGTTACGATAAATTATCCTAACATTGACAATAATTTATATAAAATTTTTATATTATTATTTTCTAAGTGATTAGTATCATATTTAAAATCTTATTCATTGAAGATGAACGACTTACGAAATGACATTTTTTCAATTCTCAAATGTAATTAATACTTTAAATTATGTAAGCAATTATCATTTTCAGCATCAGTCGATAACTGAAAGTCATTTTTAAGTAAGTAGAGCGAACAGGGGCTTACCTACTTTTGGAGTCAAGTACTTTTATTTAACACCTTAGCTACCAAGTGGCATAGTGTTTACTAATAGGATTCATAACCACAAACGCATCTATGACCGTTGTCTGGAAACTTGTTACAATAATAAGGATGATATTCCCATGGTAATTGTAAAAGAATTGCAACAATAGGAACATGGTAAAAGAGGTAAATATAGTAAGAACACTAAAACTCGTGGCGTTGTTCAAGAGTCTGAGTGTCGGTGTCAGCAAAATGACAGCTTGTCAGTCCCGAAATTGCTTTCTTGATTTATTTGTGTTCTTACAGAAAACTCACTTACTGACAAACGACTGTCTAACATCGAGGGTTGTAGTTTCATTATCATTAATTGGAATATATGAATGGTATTCAGTATAATTTATTGAATTTTGAATATTTGAAAATTGATGTTTCCTATATACCATTCTATCTTGATTAAAAGTTTCTTTCATATCTTAGATATAAAAAGTTTAGTTACTATTTTGTGTTATATATCTAAAATATATAGCGATATACATTTTCCCTATAAGAAATGTAATTAAACGTACCTCTGTTCTATGAAACGTTTCCTATATTTTAAATCTGGACATTTACTGGATTTAATATCAAGAAAGGAAAATTATATATAATCTACAAATTATATCGCTCATAGGAAAAATCTGTATTAATGAATTATCTGAGTTCTAACTCAAAAAGAGTTAGAAAATTTATAGAAAAGATGGAAACGGAAAAAAAGAAGGACATAGGCAGGGGAAGAAGAAAGAAGATGTAAGTGAGGGAGAAAATATGTATAAGAATAACGGGAAGTGCTAAGTCTTAGCCAAGAAAACATAGCCAAAAGCCTTGTCATGTAATACGATACAATTGTCTAGTATAATAAATTTGTAGCTTTAAAATGTATCTCTCATTTTACCATGCAAGGGATTTTTTTAAAATATTTCCTCAAAATTACAAATTATTTTAGATATTACATTATTTACAAATAATATGACCAGTATTCGCTTTTACAACAGTTATATTTATTGAAATATATAAAGCTATATTACATGTGTATAACACGTTGTGTTCTGTTACATGAATAGAATTATAAAAATTAAAGCTTTTTAAAAAACTGTATTTATTTTTACATCAAGGTGCACCTTTTAACGCGTAAAAGCGAAAAGCCACATGTTCAAGTGACCTCAGCCACTGCTGAACTGACACTCAAATAAAACAACCACTCCTTAAAAATAATAAAAAGCAGAAAAAACAGTTGACAGTCTTTAACTGCTAATGAAATTGTCAGCAAAATCCAAAGAACTGATTCACTGGTTCTCAGGCTTGTGGGTACATTAGAATGAAATCCATAACTCGGCAGGGAGAGTAGATGAAGAACTGTTGCCTCCCTCTTTAAATTCTGATTTCTGATCATATGTAAATTCCATGCAATCTATAAATCCATAGCAATTTTAACTCTTTCTATACATTGAAAATGGAATAATGAAACGCATGGTTAAATTTTAACAAGCGTAAAGATACACCATATAGCTTATAATTCAATTTGCTCGCCATTTTTACAAAACAAAAGTACTAAAAGATTTTATGCACAAGTTATGGATAATGAAACGATTATGAAGATAAATTTAGTTTATCTGGCACCTGGAATATACGCTTCATGAAGACGCTGTAGAGTCTTCTTATAGCGATGCTCATATACCCATGGTTGCGTCTTCATGGTTGCTGTTATTAACAGTTTGTGTTTTATGAAGTTCGTCGGAAGCTTTAAGGACATATAAGTTTTGTGAACCGGCTTAATTTTGCTCAATTGAAAGCAGGATCCATTCTTATTTCAATTGAGGATATGGACCGCTGGTAGAAAACCCTACCCTGCATTTGGTCCCACAAAAACTTCGAGAACAAGCAAAAGGTGCTTTGGTGGTAAAGGAAACAGCAGTTTGTATTAACAATATCTGCAACTGTTTTGAACTCGGGAACGTATTTCCATCATTTCATATATAGTTAAATATATAATAAAGCTTAAATCGATTTCCAAATCTTTCTTAAGACACGAAAGACACCTGTTAGACTTCAACACATGAAGTTTTAAATAAAAATTGTGAACGAAATCCAACGTTTAGGACTTTAGAGCAGATAGTTAAAATGTTAATTGTCTTTCTCGTATGTCCTTTGTAATGAGTGTTTTCCGTACATGATTGTATGACGGCTTTATCCTTACGACACTTATTTAAATGTGTTGTTAATGATTTGCTTAGTATGGTTAGTCTCTGATAATGGAACATTATGTTCATTCTGTGTTACAAACGATTTTTAATTAATATGCAGGATTATATTACAGATTGAAAACATTCAACTTAACCAAAATAATTCAATTTAAATTAATAAAACTAAGCAGAGAATCCTAAACAAGTTGGTTTTGACAAGTAAGGTTTTCCATTGGGTATTATCCATCACGGTCTGCAAATAATTACGCTCCGAACTTATTTTTCCAACTTGATTGTTATCAAACTTAAAGTTTCGCCCATTCATCCATCAAATTTTTTCACATTATAACCCATTAGTAAAAATGAGTTTTCGAATCGTTGCGATTTCGAGGGTTTTGAGTGGAATATGGAAACGCAAAAATTTGATTCGGCCTCAAGGAGGATATTTAATTCAGTTCACAATTTTGAAAGACTGTAGTCTACCGAAATGTTTTCCTTTGCATAATTATAATAATTCAAAGAAAAAAATCTTTGATGAATTTAATAATCTATCGGGTTTCTTTAAAGTAATAAAACTTAAACAAAATCAATAAATGTATTTATTTTCTAATTCTAACACAAAACATAGGCTACATCCAATAAATGAAAAACTTACATATTAAAGAATCATAAATAATATAAGTACACTTGCTAAGACTCACTAAATGCACTAAATGAAAACTTAAACATGTATTAAGATTTAATCAATAACGTAATGTAACTTAAAAAAGTAACTTAATACATCTTCAGTCTATTTTCGTGTCTAATCATTATAAAAACTTGTAAATATACTGACTTTTGTAAATAGCAGAAGTGAAAATTTATATGGCGTCCACGGCACTTAGCCTGTTTGGAGGTTCCAGTTATTTAACATTAACATTATTTTACAGCGTGTAGATGGTGAAATAAAGAATGAAGGAATCCACATAGGAAAGAGCGAGCGGTCGATTCTGTGTGAGCTGGAGGGAGGCATGTCTGGTGGAATTACGTTGTATGTTTTAAAACTCCGCTTGCTGCCAAATCGTAACATCGGTATTTTCTCGAAATTTATTCAAGCGATTTTTAAATTATTTTACTTTATATAAAATAATTAAAAACTAATGAGATGTACAATTTTGGTAGGTAAGACATCAAGATAACATGGAATACGTGTGTTCAATCTTAGTTATTTATCAATTAGTTTATAAAGGAGGAAATTTATTTTTAAACTGATAGACCTAATAGGCATGGTCAGCGCCATCTGAAACAAATGGGTTAAGGGCATTCCTATAAAGCTTTTCTATTTTACTCTTCTATTATGAGTTGCGGATATATAGATAAATGAGAAATTTAACGTAACAACAATAAAATTACAACATTAATTTTTAATTTAAAAGCCGGTGGAATATTAGCACCCTTTGAGAAGTAGTGTATTATTGACGTACACCTAAAATACAGAAGACAATGCCCTATGGCATAAAACATTATTTGATAATAAATTCAAAAATCTTAAGAGTAACCATAAACCAAGTTAAGAATTGATTGGTAGTATTAGTATTATGAATAATGAAACTAATATAGCTTTATATTGGACTATAATTTAACTTCTCTGAGTTATTATACCTAAATTATGAAGGTTCAATCACTTGAGAGTAACTTAGTTCAAGAGAAATATCTTTCTGAACTAACTTTTTATCCTTTATTGGTGTTAGTTATAATTTATAACATAAAATAACGCCACTGAGAATTTTTATATTAAAGTCTGAAAACAGTAGAATTAATCCATTCCTTTAATGAAAATGTGGGTTATTTTTTCTTGTCAGTACCTTTATTGTAACATTTATTTTCAACTGTAACACTTATTCGTATGGTTCTATAAATCATTACAGCCATAAAACATGACGTATTACAAAAGAAGTAAATAAGATGAGTCAAAGGAAATCGTAATTTAATCCACTAAATCATACCAATAATTGTCTTTACAGTTTCGGTTACAAAACATTTCTAATATACAGTATACTCCCAAAGCATGCATCCCCGTTTTTATTTTAAAGTTTAATTGCCTGTTATTTTGTAAATGTTTATTTATCATTTACTTCTAAAAACAGTTTAATACAGTATTGACCTACATACAGTTTCATTATTGGCTTAAACGACCAGTATATTTAGTATATGTAGCAATTACATAGCATATTCAATGTTCTGGTAAATTACAGAATTAACCTTTGAAGTGAGAAAATTGTTATTGGACACATTATAAGACGTACTGAGGTAAGGCAAGAATCTGCACAGTAGCACCTGACACACAGCGCCGTACTGTACTTATTGGTTGGTAGTCACTGTGCTGTGTCAGCATTGTATGACACTAGACAGCAGGCGCTTACTGTTTCACCGACGACACACCTGCAGTTCCAGCTCTCTTATGGGTCTAGGTTACGTCTGATACTACAGTTTATGAATACGACCACAATATTTTAAGTGAAACCTGACACACTGCGCCATACTGTTTTATTGGCAACCACACTGCTGTCTCGATATTGTGGCTCAACTGAAAACAGGTGCTTACTATTTCACAGGCAACACATCTGTTGTATTTGGTCCTCTTCTAAGTTTAGGGTACGTCTGAATTAAATTAAATTAGTAAACGCAGAATCTATTCAGTAGCACCTTAAATGGTGCGCCGTACTGGATTTATTGGAAATCACACGGACGTGTCAATATTGAGTCATATCTGAAAACAGGCATTTATTGTGAACTATACTGACAACACAGCTAGTGCAATGGTCTCTTCCGAACCTAGGATACCGCTGACACTACAGTTTATGAGTAAGATAAGAATCTGCTCAATAACACTTGACGCACCACTGCGCCGTACTGTATTTTGGCAATCACACTGCTGCCTCGCTGTTACGTTTTACCTGAATACATGTAATTACTATTATTCACAGATACCACATCTGGTGTTCTGGGTCTCTTCTGAGCCTATGACATGTCTAACACTACAGTTTATGAGTTAGACAACAATGTTATCAGTAACAACTGACACGTTTAAAAATATCGGACAAATCCTGATTTTGCATAAGTAATCCAGATACTGGGTAATTAAATAATGCAACAGGATATTCCTCATTAGGGAAGACAGTTTGAGTGCTCAAGTAATATAATTGTTTGGTGTAAACATTGTGGGGAAGTAAAGTGTGTTCCTTATTTTATGAATCGATAAACGTGTATTTCCTTGATATCGTTATGCAACAATGTGTTTATTCAAGTCTTATCTACAACAACTAAACAATTGAAAAGCATTCAGACATTAAAATGTGACCTTAATGTTAAAATAGTTTTGCTAAAATGTAAAATAAGCACTATCCCAAACAATATTGAATACAGTTTTAATTGAAAAAAAACAAAAAGTTATTACAATGTACAATAAAGTCACAACCCTAACTTTGCCTGTAAAAAATAAAGAATTTTTCGTTTCATTTCATTTTCATTTCAACAGACCAAACAATAAAATAAAGAAAATAGAAAGGAAATCAATATCACTCAATGTTGAGCTTCTTTCAGAGATAGAAGAGGACAGAACAATAGTCGCATTTCTTATTTCACGAGACTTTACCAGAAGAAGTAGGGTAAAGGACTAGGAGTGAAATAAAGGAGATTAACTAACGAAAAGGAAACCATGATTAGAAAACTTCATTACTTAATGGAAGATAACAACTAATCTAGCTATTGACATGACTGTTTGAGCTAAGTTTACAGATCTGATTACATTCAACATTTGACAAAAGAAATGTTTTATAGTGAGCCATTAATTAAATAGATATGTACCGGTATATATATACATATTATACATAGAATAAATTTAACCTTCGAACCGGTTCATAAAAACGAAGTAAGTTTAGACAGAAGGGAGAGCATGAGGTTAGTTATGTTGCATGGTAGTCGGAACACGGAAAGGATTCTTAACAAGTACCTTAAAGGCAAGAAATATGTCTCATGTCACAGGAAAAGAACACATTTTGCAAGAGTACCTGTATGGGATGTCTCAAATAGTGCTCTGCAACTATGATCCTGCTAGCAAGACATTGAGAGTGAGGAAGGGACTGATTTTGCAACTGGTATACAACATTTAGCGTAGTTCCTAGAAGCGAGTGCTAATTTAACCACTAAACACGTAGTGATGAGGGAGTACATAATGAAAGATATTGTATACACCAACTACAAAGGAGTAAGTCCTTTTATAGAAATATATTGAACCAAGTATTCAAGATTACTGAAAATTTATTGATTATGTTCATATTTTACTTCAAACATACCCTAAACAGGAGTAAAACCCCTAAAAAGACTTAATTTCAGTACTTAAATGTGTGTGAGTGTGTTTTTCTAGTTATTGAGCCATTAAAGCCAAATTAAGTGAGGATACGCTTGGATTATCTTCCTTTCACCTTAGTAACTGTAGAGGAAGGGGTTTCCTATAATTTTAAGTGATGATGCTTCCATTTTTTTATCTCCTAAAACTCTCATTTCACGTTAAATATTTCTGAGGAACAAATATATAATTAATTGTGTATCACTAATTTGAGAATGAAGAATTGATATCTAAACTTTAACGCAGTATAATTTTTTACATAGTCCGAGGGCAAATACTGATTGAGAATACACTGAAAGCATGACTCAATTTTATTTTTTATTATAGTCGGGTACACTGCATTAGTCATGAAACACCATGTTGTCACATCCGTTTACAACTTGGTGCAGTGGGAAAGAGGTGACACTTGGCGAGGGCCGGAATCTACTATCTACTGTGACTCGAGCACCGTTAAAAACAATTCGTTGATAATCAAAGCCTAACACTTGAGGTAAAGAAATAATAATTTCTGTGTATCGATGCCTTTATCTTTACTATGTTTCGAAAAAGAAACTGACTTATAGATTTGAATTGGGGAAGAGATAATTTGAATTGTATGAAGCTTAATTTCTATACAGGAAACATTAGGTTCGATTTTGTGTTTGTCACTGAATGAATTCTATTTAACCGTCGGCAAATATTTTTTTAAAATTTATCTCATATATAATCATGATAACAACGAAAAATAGCTGAATAAGTAAAATTGTAAGCTAACTGAGTACAATGATTTGAGATATGAAAATGTCAAATTTGTGTTCATAGTGTCCACTAATATATATATATATATATATATATATAAAGAGAAGAGAAAAGTCAATGTGAATATTCGCCAAAAGTATAGAATTACAGTGTAATCTTGCGTTGTAGTAGTCGCGCTAGGTCACCGGTACTTTCTATATTGAACACTGCTACGAAACCTAACATGAACAAAAATGTGAATTTATCTTGAGGCAAGATTTCTGGAGAACGATATCATATGAAGACTTTAAATTTAGTATGAAACTTTATTTCTTCAGAGACAAAAATGAGTTCACGAGGGAGCTTGTCAAATGATATAACATTTTGCTGAGCGTCAATGAAACGTATACTCGATATGCTGATACGGCTTCTGTTCTGTCTGTCGGGGTATGTAAAGATGTCATGTCTGTATGATGTTTGTTGTTTGTACCTTTTTCTGATATTTAAAACTGAATCAAAGATTATTATTTTATATTGAAGTAAGTTAAAAAGTAAATAACATACATATTAAGCTTTTAATGTAGCCTAGGCATTGTGCGCCTCATAGTAAAGAACTCGAGCGAGCAGATGAGACTCGATCTGGTATCTTTGTAGTTTTACAGTGTTATTTGAAATACTTATGACAGTCTCTTATTTTCTCTTATAAGCATAGCGGTGTCCTTATTGGAGATATCTCAAATCGAAGTGTAATGACAAATAACTGTTTGCCGTTATACAAAAAAACATACTTTTTTGCTTCAGAAGGATTTGCCATGCATTCGATTACTCCAGTTGGTTACGTTAGTGAACATACTAACAAAAGTGGCCGAAAGTGAGTGGAAAAATACGAAAAATACTCAAAAGGATTCAAACAAAATAAAACTCAAGGAATAAAATTAATAAAATGGGAGGTACAACTAAAACCTTGATAGGCCACCACTTACAAATCCCTTAGAGTTATATACTTAACTACTGATGTATAGTTTTTATATGGCAAACAACTTTAATATAAGATTACCAAAATAATGATAAATTTAATTGTGATTGAATTATAAATATATAATATTGCTACGACTAATTTTGAACAGTTGTAAAGAACACAATCTAAACGCTTTATAAAGAAAACCACAACGTATTCTAAGAAAGGAACATATAATTTTAGAAGAAAAATAATCTAAGCTAATAGATTTTCTCATTATAGTTAGAGCTATGTATCAAGTTAATATTAATCAACCTTATTAATATCAATCGTATTTTATTTTTATAGCTCATAATATTGTGTCACTGTTTAATTTTAATTATTTAAACGTCATATCTTAAATAAAGTTAAGACCCACACTTAGGGCTGACATTCTGTCAGATATTACGTAGTGCAAGCATATGTCGATTGTCGGGTGCCATAGTATATGTGAAATGTAAGAAATAAAAATATGCTTCAACTATTTATTAAATTCTTTTAGTAACAATAGAATATTATACTGTTTTTTAAATCTTAGATTCTGCTAGGAACTAAGCTTGTTAGTGTTTTCATGTACAATAAATTGTAAATAAACGGTGAAATTGTGCATCAAACGTATTCAAGCATTTAAAGAATCAAACGGTTTCTATAATTCTTGTGTATATACCTGTAAATCCTAACAGGTCAACATAACACAGGCAATGTATACAAACACACTGTGCCTTATTTTCACTCGGTAAATTTCAGTTCACTTGAAACGTAGTATTCAATTTTCGTAAAACATTAGGATGACATATGTTCTATTATATGTTCGATGACATTTATGTTTTTCTTTTCATCGATAAACTTTTATTAGGGTTAGAACACTTTAGGTAGTGCTCTCTTGTCAGTTGTAGGAACAAGGTATATCGTTGAGAAAAATGTAGACAGTTAGGAAGTTTAACCTAAAATTGGTACAGGAAATACCTATGTGTCATTAAAATCTGGGTAAGCTTACGGTGTCCAGGAGTGGCACATGAATATCCACAAATGTCGAGATATTGGGATGCAAGGGTAAATTGATAGGTCTATTCTGATGCGGGGGATGACTGATGTAGTTCGTGGGATCTCTAGGTGATAACGTCTAGACTAGACATAAGTGCGTGTTACCCCGCTTGTTTAGAATGAAGAGGCTGGCATAGAGATGGTCTCCCATACTACCAAGGAGACATGATTGAGATTAATTGGTTAATCATTACTCATGTATCTTGACTGGAGGCCCCTTCCCTCAACACTACCCATTCAGAATATCCTGTTACTCCGAAAGGGGTGCAAGGGTCCTTTTTAAAGTGCAATTGTTAAGCTTCTTCCAATAAGAGAACATAAAAGTGGTACAAAAAGTATGATAATACGTTCAGAGCATTAGGTAATTTACTAAACTCTTGTTAATTAGTAATTTGAGATTGAAGAGTAAGAATACGTTAGCGCTAAAAAGGCATTCTCAGAAGAGCAGTACTTCAAACTGTCTTTGAAGTTGAAATAAGAGCTCTCCTAAAACCTACTTTAGAAAATGTTTTAAGAGAAAGAATTATTAAATTAAATCAGGTGTTGAAAAAGAACGCCACTTTTCTTGTGTTTTTTGCCTCTCAGCATAAACAATGTGCATTACTAATTTAATTTAATGTATAATATTATTGAAATTATTATTAATATTTAATATTATTACTCGTTAGTTATTAAATGAAATTTATATTAACAATACAAATATTTGTAGCGTTTGAATTCGTCCCATATCTCCCTCAGAGATACCTGTTTCCGTAGCAGTAAAAAATACAGATAAAACAAGTGAACGAATGAGCAAGAGCTTAGAGCCTTCTGGCAGCAGACTTTTAAATCTGTGAAGACCTCTCAGCCTACCAAGGGCACGCCGGATAGCATGAATGTCATGGCCAGAGAAGGTATGCTCAGTGTCCAGCAAAACTTCGAGGGTTTTGACTGAGTCAGAGACAGACAAGCTCTTTCCACTTAGCCTAACTCCCACCCCTCTCTAACCAAATGGCCTGTACCTGATTTGAAATTAAATGAAAAATGTCTTTATCGGAGGCGAAGTTAGGACTATAAAGTCCTCTCTACCACTTAACCTCAATTTTGTGGGGCAAGATACAGAACAGATCATTTACCTATATTGAATTTCACCCTAGATCGAAATTTATTCTACCAATAGCCTCGTCAATCGGGCCAGGATCGTAGGACAAGTTCAACTGACAACCACCTGCATACTGGTGAGCTGTACAGCTTTGAATTCTACTGGGGAAGTCAGGCAGTATGTAACGTGAAGAGTACAAACCTGAGGCACACCTCAACGTTTGACAAGTGAAGTTGACGTCTCGCTTCCTTTCTTTTAAAACAGATTTTTGTCTTTTTGAATTGTCACCGAAGCTATAAAACTGAATCTTAGCAAATAACAGTTCATGGTTGAAGGTATAAAATGCTTGAGAGTAGTCGAGTGTCACAAGTGAACTACTCGTCCCTTTATATTTCATTTCAATTAAGTCGCTGAACAGATTTACTAGGGCAGTCCCATGTTCAAATATTTTTATAAATTCAGATTGCGTTTGTAGAAATATTTTTTCTTCGATCATGTATAGTGTAACATTTGACGTGTAAATGTCTTTTCCATTAACTTTGAAGTTGCTGGGAAAAATCGAGATGGGTCTCAGTTGTAAGCAATGGATGATGAATACTCATTTTCCAGCTCTGTAGTTGCACCCAAGGCATACGGACTCACGGCATTTATCATTGAAGACAACAGGTAAAACATACAACAAACCTAGTGTGTGTGGCCGATTATGGTCACTACCAAAACACAATCACCAAGTTCATGCTGCTTTTTACCCATCATACCAATCTGAAATAAATTTTAAGTACTAATTGTCAGAAGGAGGTGACGGAGTCAGCGAAGAAGTCAAAACACGAATAATACTATTAGAACCCCGATGCAGTCTTGAAATGAGATAATGTAGAAATACGTGCCCTCGGTACTCTCAAGATTTGTGTGGAGTAGGATGGATTTTATATATATATATATATATATATATATATATATGTGTGTGTGTGTGTGTGTGTGTGTGTGTGTGTGTGTGTGTGTGTGTGTGGTGTGTGTGTGTGTGTGTGTGTGTGTGTGTGTGTGTGTGTGTGTGTGTGTGTGTGTGTGTGTGTGTGTGGTGGTTTAACTTTTATATAGCATATATCAACCACAGCACGTAATGGATGAGCTTCCAGTACTAGTACAGGAACAACCAAGTAATTTAATCCGCTCTTTACAACCATTATTTTTATAACTTTCTCTGAATGGATTGGAGACATTCTATTTGCCCGAATTTGTTTGGAAACTAAAATACGCTGGCGAATCATTAGTTGTAATGGTCTAAAACTAATTATCTCCATACATGAGGCTGAGAGAACATGGGTACTATGACCCAACTTGGTAGTACCAATGCAGCCACATATAACAACCTAAAGAGGAGTGAAACAAAAAAGATGATCATACATCATATTATATAGCTACATCTGAACTTCATCACGAAATACCACAAACAGCTGGGGAACTAGAAGGGATTTTCACTCCTTTAAAGACCAGTGGGGAGTAGCCCGAAGAGATTTTAAAATTACGAATAGGCCTATAATCTTCCCAGAAAATATTCGAATATCTATGTAAAATTTCAGTAAAATGGCTTAAATAGTTATGCGTGACAGCGAAACAAACAAACAAAGGCTGTTTCAGATTTTAAATATTATTAGGATTCCAATAAGAAAGTAATATTGCCAAATAATTTAAAGCCATTGAAAAGTCATATTTAAATAGGAAGATGCTCTGTTTGTAATATGTAATTATATTTTGAATACGATATGAAGTAATAATGCTTTCCCTGGTGCTTTTAATTCATCTCGTTAGTGTTATAATTATTCTTCTTGTTCCTTAAGGATCAATAAAACTTTCATGGAAAGCCATATGGAGAACTGAGTTCTAGATTTTCCAAAAACCAATACAAATTTCCCAACACTGACAAAAAAGTGTGTTTCAATTAAAAGTAATAGGTAAAAGTAAGATTAAATTACATTGTGAACGTCTTTTACGACAGTACATACCTGTAAAACGTACATACAACAAAATTACCCACAGGCGTTTTAAAATAAAATGCCCCCAATTTATCTTAAACTACTTCTCATCTCGCAGGGAGCTGACAAAACAAGGCTCTAAACCCACAATACACGAAAAACTGGCTGAGGAAGTATGGGAATGGTGCGCCGCACACCTGCTGCCCAACTTTATGGGGCTTACAGTTCCTACAACACACGAATATAACCAGTTAGGTAAGAGGATTCTCTCAAAGTATAGTATGTACGTAGGTACAGTCTATTTTTTGTAATTTTGAACTTTAATACTAATCACTATATTAATACTAACCTAGTTTTAAATTACTTATCATAAAGAATGGGATTGTTATTTTTTATTTTGGAACATGAAATAATCAATGCACACATAATTTGTTTCTATATTTTTGTGGTAATCTTGTACCCAGCTTTTAAAGTTGATTCATTATAAATGCCTGTACTACCTAAATAAAATAAATAATACCTGATATAGAAATCTTGATCTCAAATTACATTTTAACCCATCCATACTCTTAGCAAAGTGTTTAAGATTGTACAAAATCTAGAATTACAGAATGAAGATGACTTCCAAAGACCGCTACTCAGACAACTACAATCTCTTACCAGATTCCCAGCCCTCTGGGTAGCGGGTTGGGGTAGTTACCGCCTTAAGACACTGATAAATATGCTTGAATGGATGTTTGAAAAATATGAGCCCCAATGGTACACCATAATTATTATAGGTTGCATTCTCCATTATCTAACTACAATGTATATTTATTGAAAATATTTGGTCATATTTTACAGTCTTAGGACTCGTAAACATTTCAATTGGCTGAATACCTTATTTTATATATTACTAAGAGAATAAAGCACGCCTGATTAATTCCTTTATTTGGGCATTTAATTGACTACCAAGTCATGCAAAATGTGATAAAAATTAACTTAATATTTAAGTCCAAATTTTATCTTACATATACCACGCATGTGCAAAAACATATGTGTAGATATAAAGCATCTCTTAGATAGATTTGCATAATTGCTTAACTTGTCATAAAAATCCATTTTTGAACATACGTACTGCATACGGATAAAGTAAACAGTACATTTTAATGGAAAAGACATTTTTTATATACTTCCACATTAAATGTATTACATTTTTTTTTATAAACTTAATGTGGAAGTATATAAAAAATGTCTTTTCCATTAAAACCTACTTACTTTCACCAAGGATACAAAACAGAAAATAAACAGTACATGTCTGATACGTCACATAACATATTCAGTTATTCCATTAATTAGTGTAAATATTACTTGTAAGGTAGAAATCACCATATACTGGTTTGTATTTGATGTTTACCAGTTACTCCGTACTAATTGGAAAACCGTTATTAGTTTCCACTTGGAGAAACAATCGAGATGTGGCAACTAGTTTACCTTGTCTATGCGGGTATGTTGATTGGAAGTGATTGACCATAGATGGCTAACAATGATCAGTATCATTCTACTCAGACTGGAGTTAATTTTACAATACCGTGCTGAAGTAGAATCAATAATAAGATGTGGCAACTTTTTAAATTCTATTTGAAATATATGTATATACTGTATATAACATAAATAGATAATGCTTTGCTATTGGTCTATTGAATGCTAAGTTTTTAAATACCGTGCTAAAACAATGTCTACTATCTAATATGGTGAATATTTATAGCAGAACGTAAGATAAATATATGTTATCTATATTTGTTAATAAGCACTAGAAATTGCTTATTGACAAATGACAATATTTTTAGCTCTATGCCCAGTTTCATCATTTAACATCCATAATTTCTTACAACAACAACCTAATTTCCTTTTATTTTATCTTCTCAGTACTCTATTAATATATTCTATTATTAAATGTAAAAACCATGTAATTTAGCATATGTGTTAGGGTTATATATACGACTATAAATTAATATTATAGAGCAATTTAAATACCCTCTAATAAATACTTTTATTCAAAACAACTAATATCATTTGTAAACACCTTAAACATTTTGTAATATCATTTAACTTATTAGAATTATTATCATAAATGCTACGTAGTATATGAAACGGAATAAAACAATGAACTTGTTTAGAAATTTACTAGTTTTGATTAGTATACTTGCTCGATCTTATCAGTTTGTTTTACGCGTTAATAGAAGTTTATCGTTATTTATAATATAAACAAGTAAATTAACATTCATAATTAATTATAAGATGAATAAACAAGTAAGTTTCTATCAGTTATGAAGCAATGCTATCACATCAAGTAATACAAATGCATACACTAATTTGCTAGCTAGACCTATTTTAGCATTGACGATATGTCTTAGGATTTTTTATAAGGTTATATTTGGAATAATTGAAGTTGATCGAAATCCTGGAGATTATATTTATATTTGGTATGATGTTTAATCATTCACCTTCCAGATTTTGGTGAAACCTTTCAAAGCCAATGGCCTTTTTCTTTACACACTTGAAGATTTACGGCTCTCGACTCCAACCAGTCATCGTATTCTAGTGCATGTATAGTGGTGTTCTAAAGTAAAATCACAATGACATACTTCAACCACAATGATGAAACTCCTACATTTATTTCAATATTAAATTATACTTTCGATTAACACATCTGAGTTTAAAATACTCAAAATTTCTTGCATTAAGTAACATAAATCAGTAATTTGAACTAAAATATTTTGAAAATACATCTAATCTCTTGCTTATAAATATAAAATTGTACCTAAAATAACATGAATGATTATAATTAAGAATTTTAAAAATCTTCGTCTAATGAGGTGATAGCGTTGAAAGAAAAAAAATTACCAACATACTATTATTTGAGTGGTTTAAAAATATATTTGGTTTATAAATAATTAATATGATAATAAAAAAGCAACCTAAATCTACAAAGAGTTATAATGCCTTATATAATTACAGCGATAACTGAAAGAACATCAGAGTTTATCAGCAGTATACAAACAGATATTAGAGTTGTTCCAGCAACTGCCGTTAGTTGAACTGGGTGTTACCAAACTGTGTTTCCTTCTTCGTTATCATAGTTCTGATAGTGTAGTTAACTCATATCTTAGTGTACTCACAGTTTTGGCAATTACTATTTCGTTATTTCAATTGAAAACAATAAATTAATACATAATAAACAATAAATTGCAATTTATAAATTAGTAGTTCAATTACGTTTTGAAATAAATATAAAATATTACTATATATGTTCATAAATGTACGTATAACAGAAGAAAAGTGAACAAAAAAGTGTGTAATATTTTCAAATTTTTTATGCACTTATATATTATTATGCAAAATATTCAGTAATCAAAATTGTTTAATACTATATTCCTATAATTTTTATACTATATAATTAAATGTGTGTAACAAGTGCACAGTTTCTCAACAGCCACAGATTATAAAATTTTAAAGGTTGCTAAAGTGTAATTTATGCACATTTGATAAAATTAAAAATATAATATCGAAATACTTTTCTACAAAAAAATTCTTAGTATTCCATTATGTATATCTATAACAAGTTGTTATTTATCTGGTATTTTAAGATATTATGGTCAACAAAGAAAACGTTTAAAAATACCATAAACTGCATGACGATGTAAAGAATGAGTTAGCAGGAAGTCAGGATGTGACTTTTAATTTTGTAAAAAAGAGATAATTTGGTTAAAAAATCAAAGATTATGCACGAAATGTGTGAAATAAAGTATTTATGTTGGTGTTCCATTGAAGATGTGTGTGTGTGTGTGTGTGTGTGTGTGTGTGTGTGTGTGTGTGTGTGTGTGTGTGTGTGTGTGTGTGTGTGTGTGTGTGTGTGTGTGTTAAATACCTCAACTGACATTTGTAGGATCAACCTGCGAGATTTGGTCACACCGTTCTTATCGGTTGGCGAAAAAACTTCCGAGTAAGATTTTGGTGAATATTCTATGTAGCACGTAATTAATTATTTAGTGTCCTTGTAGGTCCTGCATGCATTGTAAAGTCACAGAAATAGTTTTTATCGGTTAAGGGTATTGAGTTAATCCCAGTTTATTAAATAAGTATGAACTGAGACCTTATCTTAAGTTTCAGCATACTACTTGTGGCTTATAAATACTACCTATAAAAACATTGTTATATTTTGAAAATAATTTTTAAGCAAGAAAATCAATTGATTATACTAACAGAGGTGTTATTTTTTTATGATTAGTGATAGAAATATTTAAAAACGTTACTGTGAAAGGAGGAAGATCAATATCAGCATTTAAAACAAACATTGTGCAATACCAAAAAAATGTCATGACTAAAAAAGAACTATACATATATTTCAGAATAATTTGATTTTTGTAGCATAATCTAATGAATTAATGTAAAGATGTTGAAGTTTCTTATGAAAAACATTATACTTTTTTAAAGTTATACAACCTAAAACTTTTTAAGAAGTGTAAGAACACGATATAAAGCATTAAACAATGCCTAACAGTTTAGTAAAATGAATAATATTTTATCATATCCCATACTGTTGTATATACTGATTTCTTTAAAAATATAAAAACGTGTTAAGCACAATAACTTATAAAGTTTTACTAATCTGTACATTTGTTGTTTCACCTAAACTGTTGAAAAGAATTAAAAGATCAAGAGTAAAAAATGAATGCTCCAAAAGTAAAAATTTTAGGTATTTTATTTGTAAAAATTAATGTTCTAAATCTCTCTTAATGAAATCTTAAAAGTTTAAGTAAGTTTATTAAGTAAATTAAGTTTTTAAGATATGAAACATTGACTATGTATAATTCCAGCTATAACACCAAGAATTAATTCAATAATATATTACCCTAGATATTGCACAAATCTATGTGTCTATTGCGCAAATAAGTTCTAGTTTTAATAAAATGCGTATGGAAATCTTTTTTTAAAAGAAATCTTTAATGATCGAAACAAAAAGTTTCTTGGTACTTTGGGTACTAAGACCACTTTTAACATAAACTCTGACTATAATTAAGTCTATTATTGCTCTTTATAATAAATATGTAATGATTGAAACTCCGCCATAAAGAAATGGGAAAATAAAAACACATCAACTTCCTTAAACATTACCTTACGGAACAACCTAAGCCAAGTAAGGTTCCAACTGTACACTGATACATATTCTAATAGTAGCGTAAATCCTGTCGTTATCGTGCGGCTAAGTAGGTTTACCTTCGCTAAAGAGGAGAGGATAACGTAAGATCAAAGTGGCTTACTGTACTTTATACGGGCAAAGGAAAGTATCATCTAATATTATTCGTAACTTCTTTCTTTCACAGGTCCTATTATACAAGTAAAAAAATTACGTAAATAGTATGAGATATTGCCCTTTACACTAATATATTCAGTATACACCTTTTAGTGTATATATTTGTATATTAAGTCATATAAAATAAACATTACGCATAAATTAGAGTAAATACCTATTCAAACGTTCAAAACATTACCGAGCTGTATATATTTTAATCATTTGGGAAAAAATGGTTTTACATTATTATTTATAAACTTGTACTAAAAAACTAACTTCTCAAATTAGAGTAATCAATTTGTATACAA